>NW_013952614.1:739670-746190 GCF_001266775.1 Austrofundulus limnaeus
AGGAAGCCGGAGTACCCGGAGAGAACCCATGCATGCACGGAGAGAACATGCAAACTCTACCCAGAAAGGCCCCCAGACCGGGATTTGAACTGGTGAACTTATTGCTGAGAGGCATCAGCTCTACTAACTGAGCCACCATGCCGCAGAATTAAAACAAATTATTTGTTTTATTATTTACTATTTAACCCTGAAAATCCCATTGAGATCACAGATCTTTTGTTAAAGGGAGGTCTGGGCCTGAAAGCAACCTAGTGTAAATGATTTTTGGGTGTGGGGCAAACTGGAGTATCCAGAGAAAACCCACGCAAGCACAAGGAGAACATGCAAACTTCACACAGAAAGAGCCCAGGTTGGAACCAGGGGTCGAACCCAGGACCTTCTTGCTGTGAGGCATCAGTGTAACCACTGAACCGTCGTGCTGCCAAATAATAAAATAATAAATTTGTCCTGTGCATAACATTTTCAGTCTGAGCCAAAGCTACAATCTGTCAGTTCCTGCACGTGTACATTTGATTTTATGACAGTCAGGGAAGGAACTCTCTCAATATGAATGGTTTAATTAAAGGGGTGGAGGGTATTAGGTAAAATTGACTTTTTTGAGCTTTATGTTATGTTATGTCATTACCTCATGAAAAACATACCGAGTGTTGCTTTGACTCATTATTGTATGTTTAAGAAATCCTTGAATCTTCTGCAGCCATGTGGAGCTGCTTGAACACATGTAGGATCAAAGCACAGCCTATTTGTACAAAACTCCTCCCTGGAGCTCAGTCTGCAGCTGAACTCCCACCCCACAGAGCCCCCCTCTTCCCCAAAGCATTGTTGTGAAGACGTGATGAAGTGGGAGTGTTGGAAACGGTAGGAGGTTCTTAAAGAGACCAAGAGACCAATTTTAATGTGTTTAGACTGTGATTCAAAATCAAATTTATTTTTGATTTGTGCAGCATTTTTATATCTGAAAGTAACACAATCACTTGATTGTGGTAAAACATTGAACTTTTTACCTGGAGAATGCATAATACCCACCCCTTTAATAGTGAAAGTGTTTTTCAATTTCTTTCATTTTGGAAGTTTTACTTTTCATCCAGAAGAGTTCTAAATTAATTTATGGCTTGTGAAGGAATTATAGTTGATACTATGTACTAATAGGAATGATCCTTATTGTCAATAAGTATTAGTAGAATATTCTCGTAGTAAAATCGCTGTCTTCATGAGCTGGCATTCTATAATTCTGAGGGTTTGGGTTTTCTGGGTCATCAGCTCCTGGTTGGGTCTTCCATGGCAAATTGGTCTGAAGACCAGCATATTTCTGACACTGCTTGATATTCGTTGTAGGTTGTTTTTAATGATGAGATTTTAAATTGGCTGTTGGTGATTGAAGCCGCAGCATGCCTCCTTCGTGCGGACTTACCAACTGCTGAGAATGTAAACAAGGTCAGGTGCAATGTGGGCAGGATGTCAGACATGGTCAGGGCCTTGGACGTGCTGTTTCTAGGCAGCAAAATCTGGCTTTTCGACATGAAATGTCTCCTCGCTATTGGGAAGGAAGCCAGAGATGGTGTGTGAGATTTAGCAATACAAACTAGTTATAGTTCATCTCCACGCACAGCTTGGTCCCTGAAAACAAACTCCTGAAGAAAGGATGAATTCCTTTATTTGGAGTTTCCCTTTGAAAAGCTGCATCAAGTGGGTGTGGGGTATTCACATGCCCATTGCAAAGCACCGTGGTGCTGCCGTTCTTTCCTGTGAATAAGAAGGTCGTCTCTCTGTGGCTTCAAGCTGCAGGAGGAAAGTTTTGACTGCTGTTTGTGTTTATGAACAAAAGGTGGGATGTTACCTCCAGCCTGGTGGTGAAAGGTAAAGTATCTTTGTCTCGTTCATGAGTAAATATAAGGTGGAGCAAATCAGAACATTAACAGTAATAAGGCCAATACAAGGGTGAGGGTGTTTGGCTTCAACTTTTAAAATAGTGGGAACAGCTATCAGTTTTTATCTCAGCTGTTTAGTTAGTTTTTTGTGTAGCTTGTGTCAGTACATATATATGAAACTATTCCTCATCTATCCATTACTTTCTTCGTTTCAGGCAATGCTCTGAGTGCGACCAGGCCAGCAGCGATGAAGCCGACATCGCGATGGAGACGTTGCCTGATGGCACCAAGAGGTCCAGGAGACAGATAAAAGGACCAATCAAATTCATCCCACAAGAAATGTCACCAGAACCCAAAAAACAGCAAGTGAGAGGCACGGTGTGTACTGATAAAACCCCAAAAGAACTTTTTCTGCATATTTCTTGTGTATTTTTAGGTAAGCTAATATACAGGTTGATGATGATTGGAAATAATCAACTTCATTTTTCTATTATGATTGCTCAATCTCTTAAGATTGTCCCAAATTTTCACAAGTAATTTGCTTGTATTCAAACAATTGTTCAAAACGCAAACAGGTGCAGGTTTTATTTTATTTTATTTTATTTTTTGCAGTGGAACTAACATGGTTACATACAAAGAGAAATTATCCTGGTCCAAAGAAAAATATTTCACTTTATTTAATCATTAGAAGAACAGGAAGATTGTAGAAATACATAAAGCAACCAATAAGAATTACTATGAAAATGAAGGAATATAGAACTGGCTGGTTTGTTTTGGTATAATATACAATATTTTAAAATTAAAAATGAAAATATAATTCTTCCAATTCTTACATTCCACCAAGTGTACCACGTTTCATAAACAAGTGGCTTGTATTACACTAGGTTATAGGTTTCAGAAGTAGTATAAAGTAAACAGGGGCGTGAAGCACCTTGTTTGGATTTAAAGAGACAGCTTCAAAATGAATTGATCTGAGACGCACCTCAGAAATGAGGTGAAAGAGGGCCTTTTGGAGTTACAATAAGGAGGAATTCAGACCAAAGCGTTACAGTTCCACTTTATGTATGTAGACCCCAACAGAATGATTTAAATGAGAAAAAGAAGGATTTAAAAGCATGATGTCTCCTTTAAAGTTTGTGTAGCCCTCATAGAAAGATATCCTCACTTCATGCTTTAGAATAGAGGGAGCCATACATATGGATCATATGCTGCATTTGATGGGTAACCCAGCCCTGACCTTGTTACAACCTGTACTTCCTTTAGATTGTTGAGTTTAATTGTTTAATAGTTTCACTGCAGAACCAATCTTAGGACCTCAGTAAATCACATGCCATTAAATTATTTATTTAATTCTTAATAAATAGAATAACCTCTTGACAATTTGCACAGCCTATTGTCAAGCATGACAAGATTATTTTGGTGATTTGAGGGAAATTTTTCCAACGTTTTAGAGTAATCAAGCTTACCATTCACATGAGGGATAAGCACAGACCATGTGATACTCTGACATAAGCTGCACAGGCTCTATATTGAACAGGAAGCCAGTGAAGAAATGCCAATATATGAGCAGTTCTGTCTCTTATCTGGATGGAGTCTGACTGCAGAATTTTAAACCAGCTGCAGATGAGACAACACAGAAACCAAAATTAAGAGTTACTGTAATCTAACCTGGAGGTAAATAATGATAGGATAACTGTTCTCATATCTTTGTTAGCAAGAGACACTAAGGCTTCTATGAGTTATTGAGCGAACAGTTCTTCCTCGACTCCCCTCTACCTTGCCCTCCTGCCTAGAACATTTAAAATGATCTGAGTAAAATAGTTGAAATGATGCATGTGAAGAAGCTGTAAGGGAGAATCCACTTGTTTCTCCTTTGCATAAATGTTTTAATCATGTTTAACATCTTAGAAAACACAATTCACCACATTCTCTTTCATTTGGTATTGACGTTTTGTCTGCTGCATTGCAGATTTGTCTTTAAAGGGAAACGCGTTTAAACCCCATTATTTTATCCCCCTTAGTTCTTCTGTTCTCTTGTTCCCACTGTAAAATCTTGCGATAGTTCTAATATATTGAATGATAATTCTTGCGAGATTATTCAATAGATGCACAGCCAATCGCTGTGGGTTATTGGGGGTCACATGAGCTGCCACAGCCTATCAGTTGGGCATATTAGCTTGAGCTGAAGGGTAGGAAATAGGACACGTTGAGAGGAGCAGAGTTGCAGGAGTCACCTACTGTAAGCCAAAATGGGATGAAAAGAGGGTAGTATGAGGTTTTAAAATGACGGAATTGGCCAGGTATCGATGGCGAGCTGATGATCCAGGCCTCGAGCCTAAAAAGACTGCACTATTATTGTGTGAAGACCTGCTTCTCCTGCCAGGCTGGTAGGAGGCTCTTAGCAGGCAACAAACTTTTTTTTCCCATTCGTGATGGTTTTCTCTACCCTACAACCTACACTAGTCCAAGCACTTTACAACCCATCTGCTTGGGACATGTTACACACACCAGCCTGGGGTTAATGAACTGAAAGGAGTGGGTTTAAGGAAATACTGATTGTTGGGATTCTGAACTGGACTATAAAATTATTGTATTAATAAGATAATTGGTTTTAAACTACCTGGGTTATGGTTTAGAGGTCATGTACCTGATGTTAACAGAAATCTCTTGACTTTTGTCTTGCCCCTCTATAACCACCAACGCCTGCTTCTCTTATATGTTCAACTGAGTAGCAAAAAAAGTGCTTATTTAAAAAGTTTTTGGGTTCCCCAATTATGTTTTGTCACTCGGGTGGGACGTGGCGTGGGGTAATAGTGGTGGCAGGGCTGGTTGTCCAAGGAGTCAAGTGAGGGCATGACCTACACAAGTTACAGTTTCATGCCTTGTTAGATTGCTGTTGCTAAATTTACTGGCACAAGGCAAGTGATTCAGACACTGACACGTCCAGTTTGTGTCAGATCAATGGAAGCCTGTGCATGTCTGAAAGGTTTTTTTTTGTCAGCAATGAGCAGGGACAGAAGTGTGTATCTGCTGCTCACTGGATTCTTCTTATCTGAGCCGGCCATTCTCTGATCCTGTAATACAGAGCTGCCTCTCTGCTCCCCTCGAGGAACACTTCAGATTGATATCTGACAGCTTGGGGTGGAGAAAAGGATGCGTCAGGGGCACCTTTCACTTTCCTTTTGTTTTTTTTCCCCTCACTGTCAAAATGTGACATGGTCCATCTAACATGGGATTTCACCAGGAATTTCACTGAGTCTATATCTCTGAGTCTATAACACTGAGTCTATAACTCTGAGGCTATAACTCTGAGTCTATAACCCTGAGTCTATAACTCTGTGCCGATAACACTGAGACAATAACTCTGAGTCTGTAACACTGAGTCTATATCTCTGAGTCTATAACACTGAGTCTATAACTCTGAGGCTATAACTCTGAGTCTATAACCCTGAGTCTATAACTCTGTGCCGATAACACTGAGACAATAACTCTGAGTCTGTAACACTGAGTCTATATCTCTGACCAAAGTTTTTTTTGTGTGAAGAAAAAAAAGGAACAAAGAAATGGAGTGATTTTTTTAGCCACTTTCCTGCACTTTGAACTCTGTGTGCCTGGGGAACAGGGGTGTGTTCAAGCAAGGCTGGATAAGTGTGTTTCTCTCTTTAGGTCTGGAATCATTGGGCCTATATGCAGAAGAGGCTGCTAGAGCTCTCAGGGATTAAGCAGCCTTCTGATTTTTCTTCCAGCCACAGCCTTTCGGGTGCGGCACTTCAGTGTAACATTTATCTTCAAATGCAAGGCATGCAGTGGCAGCATCTAAAAGAACCCTGCTTTGCATTTGTAATGCTTTTACCAGGCCACCCAAGTACTCACACTTCTCTAAAGCCATGTTTCAATTTATCAAGACTGGCTAATCGACCTCCTGCTGGCTGTGTGTGTGTGCCTGGGAGTTCATTTGTTAGGAAAGAGCCTTTGTCCATAACAAACACACAAGTTTCTTTAGCCGAAGGCCTTTAACAGTGACAGCTGATGAATCTGAACATCTTGGGGATGTTATTAATGGCTTATATTGAGCTGTGTTTGCTGAAGGACCCTCTTTAAAATGTGCCTAATTTTAGATTGCATGTACACAATGCTGCAGCTGTAAAATGAATGTGCCATAGAACAACATGTATGATTTAATACAGCCCAGCTGAGGATGAAGAACATATCTAACACTGTTATTCATTAGACACAAATTCGGGAACATGTCAGTGTTCAGTTTGTTCTGGTCCACAACATGTACATTCAAGTCAACATAGTTTTTTTTTTTTGTTTGTTTCACTCAAAAATACTTTTTGTATCTGAAGTCTTGTCCTGTCTGATTAGTCACAAAAAAGATGTCCTAAGTCAGGCTTCAATATATCTCTGTTCATATCTGACACTAATATCTATCCTGGGCAACCTGATTGTATTTGGACCAGACTAAATATACAGGTGCTGGTCATAAAATTAGAATATCATGAAAAAGTAGATTTATTTCAGTAATTCCATTTAAAAAGTGAAACTTGTATATTATATTCATACATTACATACAAACTCATATATTTCAAATGTTTATTTCATTTAATTTTGATGATTACAAACGACAACAAATGAAAATCTCAAATTCA
>NW_013952614.1:747475-750863 GCF_001266775.1 Austrofundulus limnaeus
AAATAAACATTTGAAATATATGAGTTTGTATGTAATGTATGAATATAATGTACAAGTTTCACTTTTTAAATGGAATTACTGAAATAAATCTACTTTTTCATGATATTCTAATTTTATGACCAGCACCTGTCAGTGGGAACACTGTCAAGAAGGAATGAATACATCTTCACTAAAACTACCTCTGAGGTGGTTTGAGACAACCTGTCTTGAGCCTCACTGAAGGAACCTCTGATGTGACTCCACACTAGCAACTGAGTTACTTCCTGGTTTTCTCCCAGTTTAAAAATCTATTTATAAACATGTTATAAAATGATTGATTTGTTAAATTTAAGGTCATCTGGTGAATAATTTAGAAAAATTGTGAAAATCTGAAAATTAAAGCTAAAAATACTCACTGTGGTCAACGTATCGCAGAGGAAGAATTTTGCATATTTAGTTTCTTTGATCAACCACTAACACAGCAGAAAGAAGAAAATAATTGATAGGCTGCCAATAAGTTATATACACTTTTTATTTTTAATTGGAGTGAAGAGTTTTTTTTTTTTTATTGTTATTGGTCACTTGCGATCAAATAAGCCAGGATGTGTGGTGCTACCAGGTCTGAACAGCAACTAAGATACCTGTCTGATAAATTTAAATCATGCTACCTAGTGACCAAAGGTTTTTGAAATCTCAAACATAGATAACCGAAGACAAAGGATCAGATTGTTAAATATTTCTCACCTCATGGTTGATTTAACCATGTGTGTTTACAGGACTCATCTGCTATGATAAATGATAAATAAATGATAAAGTATTTTTAAGAGACTTAGACAAACCCTGGCAAGATCCAGACTTTTAAAGCTGGAGACTCCACTGAGTTGACTGATTCATCTGGCACCACAATACCGGTTGCCCAGCTGAAGAAGCAGCGATGTGCTCAGTTGGGGGACCAATGATTAACTAGTCATCATCACAGGTGAGAGTAAAGGCCTCTACATACTCCATTCGAAGCCGAACAGTTGACACGCAGTCACGTGGTTGTTCTACGTTCGTATTTGCCGTGCCAAGCTCCTGGGAAACCCCTTCTGTTGCGGTGTACGTCAAGAAAAAAAAAAAAAACTATCAGAATAATGATTTAACAAAAACCCACTAGGGGTTCCTGGGGGGTGGCGACCTTGGTGGTTCTGGGGAATGTCTTCTGGTGGCTGCATGTTGGCCCTCAGGTGGTCTGTAGCGGTGGTCATGGGTCCTCTGGGCTCTGTCTGTCCATGGTCTGGGGTTTTCCAGGCCTGGCGGGCTGTCTGGAGGAAGAGGTATTGGGGCCTCACTCCCTGGGTGAGTCTCGGGAAACGGGGGAGCCTACCGGCATCAGCGGAGAAGCTGACCCCCTGTGGGAGCATTTTGCTCCCCCAGTCATTTTTTTTCTCCCCATCCCCGACCACATACGTCCACCCTCTTCATTTTCAACTGCACTCATGTAGGGGTTTTGGGGTGCAGGTGTATTGCAAGGAGCAATAATTTTACATTTGCTATAACCACCTAGGCTCCAATTTTACTTTACACCATAGACATTCACTCATAACATTTTCATAAAATTTACATATAGGAACCTGGGGATGGGCACTTATGGCATCTAAGGGGCGAGACCGGATACTCTCGCCTCTGATGCCTGTGCCCACTCCCAGTGTTTGCTTGTAGACATTTAGAGTTTTGGGTTAGAGTTGGGGTGGAGGGGAAACTGGCATCATGCTGGCCTCTGCCTCATCTTCTTCCCCATTTTAATTGCTTTATAGAACAACACTCATCAACAGCACATCTGAGGGTGTGTGTGTGTGTGTGTGTGTGTCGGGGTCTTTTTCACTCCCCCATTCCCCGTTGGCCTTTTGGGGATGAGGTCCAGAGGAGGGGCGGACCGTCTAGTGGGGCATGAGCTGTGGGTGGACTTGGGGCCGGGAGGGGTGCCAGGGATGGGGCTGGTGCTTCGGCTTCCCTGGGGCTGTTCAGGCTCCCGGAGTATGGCTCCTGGTTGCTGTGGTTGGCCCGCTGGATGGGGTGGCTGCCGGAGTCTGGCAGGTGGTCGGTTGGGGGTGTGCGCTTGGCTGTTAATCGCGTGTGGGGGGTGGTCCGGGGCGTGCCTTCGCTGGGGCAAGAGACTGGCCGGTCGGCCTGGTGCAGCCTGGGCTGAGACTTTGCTGTCTGCTCCTCTCCACCCCAGATTGAAGGGGTCTACTTCCTGGGTTCAGATGTGAGCAGCCCTCTGTAGGGGGCGGGTGCATGTCCTGGCCCTGGGAGGTATAGAGTATGTATGGGGAGTGTGAGTGGAATTTGGCATCCATCTTGTGTGTCTTTGAATGAGTGGGTGAGAGGATGAGGATGGGATTGTGTGATTGTGTCTGTGTATGCTTGGATTTTTGTCAGGCTGGGACTTAGGCGGCCCCTTCTTCGGGTTCATTAGAGGGCCCACTGCTTCCCCTGCCGCGCTGCCCTCTAATGGGTTGTGCCTGCTGGCGTGCTGGTGGTTCTCCATGTCTGGGGTTGGGTGCTCAGCCATGTGCCGGCTCGGCCCTGTTGGGCCTTGGCCGGGGTGGGGGCCCAGGCACCCCGGGCGGGCCGGGCCTCTGTGTCCATGCCTGGATCTGCTCTGGCACGGTGGGTGACAGTGGGGGCCTGTGAGCTCGTCGCTGCTGGCCCCAGGGGTTTACTGCATGTGGTCACTGTTGGGGCTCTCCCTGTTCTCTCCTGTGATCCCCTTTGAGGGGTGGTGGGGCGGCACTCCAGGCGCGAGTGCCTCTGGGGCTCCATGCTTGGGGTCCCTCTCGGGGTCTTTGGCGCTGGTCTCCCTTATGTCGGCTTCGGGCTTTACGGGTCGGGTCTGTGGTCCTCACAGTCACTTTTGAACATTCAGTTGGAGAGATCTTATACAGTGGGGAAAATAAGTATTTAGTCAGTCACCAATTGTGCAAGTTTCCCACTTAAAAAGATGAGAGAGGCCTGTAATTGACATCATAGGTAGACCTCAACTATGAGAGACAAAATGTGAAAAAAAATTTGAGAAAATCATTTTGTCTGACTTTTAAAGATTTTTTTGCAAATAATGGTGGAAAATAAGTATTTGGTCAATAACAAAAGTTCATCTCAATACTTTGTTGTATATCTTTTGTTGGCAATGACAGAGGTCAAACGTTTTCTGTAAGTCTTCACAAGGTTGGCACACACTGTTGCTGGTATGTTGGCCCATTCCTCCATGCAGATCTCCTCTAGAKCAGTGATGTTTTGGGGCTGTCAGCGGGCAACACGGACTTTCAACTCCCTCCAAAGGTTTTCGATGGGGTTGAGATCAGGAGACTGGCTAGGCCACTCCAGGACTTTGAAATGTTTCTTACGAAGCCACTCCTTTGTTGCCCTG
>NW_013952614.1:751990-758206 GCF_001266775.1 Austrofundulus limnaeus
TAATAATAATAACAACTTTATTCATATAGCACCTTTTTAAACAAATGTTACAAAGTGCTTTACATAAAAAATAAACATCATAAAAGACAACATGAAACCATATATACAAAATCAATTAAAACAAAATTAAATCTACAAAATGCTAAAATAATTATCAATAAAAAACTCAAAAGCGGTTCAAATATTAAAAGCCTTGTTATAATAGAAAACATTCACATTGAGGTAAAAAAAATACAACCTGCTTACTTGTAAAATGAGGCACATTTTCCTGTTTCTTCTCTGTCGGTCCATAACACACACAGCTTTTTGACATTTTTTATACATTAGCCATACAGTAATATTAATATTTTCATTAATTACATTAATAGTTTTTGCAAATTTTACACAATCAGCCCTTGATCAATATTTTTCAATATGTTCATTAATGTAAAATAGACGTTGGCCCTGTGTGTTTGTTGGCTTTGCTGCTACAGTAGATCACATGATCATGTGGTCAGGACTCACTTCTTTGTTCTATACACCTCCATGGAAAGGACTGAGTTTTAGCTGTTTTTGTCAAACCTTAAAAATGGCATCATGCACAATCTCATACCTTACCTCTGGGCTTCTAAGATATGACTCACACCTACAACCACATCAAAATACCAGCTCAGTATCTATGAAGCTGACGGAATAATATCCATGTGTTTTTGCTGAGGTCAATGAGCTTTGGCAGCCCTCTAGGGGTGATTCCAGAAGTTATTCAGTTGTAGATTCAATAGTTACTTTCCGTGAGCTTTGTTATCCTTTTAGTGGTTCATGAAGTATTTTGCAAACAGACAGATATCCATGATGGAATACCTTTCCTATGAAAGGATGTACTTGGACCTCAGCATAGTTTAGGTACAGTAGGTGGTCCACGTCTAAGTAACATCCACTTGAATTGCATGACTCAGCAATACATTATTCAAACTATCACACTGCTCCTGCCAGCTCCTCTTCATCTTTCTGGAGGCATGTTTTTCCTAGATAAGCGAGACAATTGGACCTTAATTGTTCACTTAATTTAAAAGAAAATTTAATTGATCCGAGCAGGCCACCTTCTTCCTCTGCTTTATGCCTCAGTTCTGATCCTGTCGCTTCTTCTGGGGTGATTATGCATTATTATGGGAACCCTGACAGGTCTGCAGCTCCACAGCCTCATAAAAACACAAACTGTATCGTGGTGTGTATTCTAAAATTTTTCAGTTGGAACTAGCCATTTTGTCTGCAATATGATTTGCAGTTGCTCTTTTATTAGATATACAAATCTACATCAGGTTCACTAGTTTTCCTTCGTTAGACCCCTTCTGATGAGCACTGACCACTGCAGACCAGAAACCTATCCATTGTGTAGATGCTATAACCAGCCAGAACATTCCCTTATTGTTTAATATATCCTGCCAGCTGCCAAAAGACCACTCTAACATGAGAAATAATGTCCATGGTCATAATGTTATGGATTGTTTTTCCAATTTCCTAGCATTTTATGATAACAGATGTCACAAAGTGTTAAATCAATACAGACCAATTTGTGAATCCAGTTAAGGGTCAACATTTGTTATTGATTAGGAACGCTGATGTGTCAAAAAATTAATGTGCTCAGTAAATTTTACACATTTTGCCTTTTAACTTTCAAAATAAAGTGTTCTGGTTCAAATTGAGGAAACAAAATATTATTCAAGGAGTGTATTCAAGGTATTTTTTATAACCCCAAAATAGCTCCACAACCTGCGCAAAGAACTGAAAAATATAACATTCAGTTACTCTGATATATGTGTAAAGCACAAAGTAACTAATACAGAATTAAGACTGTAATGTTAATGTAAGAACCAAAGCCATACAAAAATACCCTTCGGCTAGGCTAAAAGCCTCAGCCATTTAATCGGTCGTGGATCGCGCCCTGTGGCAGGACGTTTCAGACGTTTATAACACCTTCTTCTGGCCACTCCTAGAAGCAAGCTGTCACATTGATGGGGGTTTTCCCTACAAGGTGACCAGAAACCTTTGACAACAGAGAAATTAGTTTAATGTGTTGTAAATGCTGCAGGCATGTATTAACTAATCATATCACAAGGGCACTGCTTGAGATGGCCGTGACATGAGCCACTCAAAACAGACTGTACATCACTAAATCACAAAGATATTTTGCAAAATAAGTTATCAAGACAAACCCCAGTTCTAGAAATAAATCAGCATGTGTGATGCATTTAAAAATCAGTAGTAAACAGAATATAATTTGTTCAGAACCATTTGGTGTGAAAAAAAGTAACTGTGTTTGAATTCTCAACACCAAGTCAAATTTGTTTCCAATACAGGCTACTGTTGTCTCTGATCCTGTTTGTGTTGATTATGGACAGGATTTCATGGTGTAGTCATGGAGAGGAGGGTCTCTAGTTTGGGAACTTTAGGGCCTCATCTCTGCTTTTTGCAGATGATGTGGTTCTGTTGGTGTCTCTAAGCCATGACTTTCAAAGAACACTTGGTTCCCTTGGTTATAGACATTTTTAATTCAGTAAGACTGCAACTAAACATTTCCTATTTTCCAACATTGAGATACAGCTTTGACTGTCTGGGTTCCAAATCACAGATAAGGTTAGAAACTCTAAAATTTGAGAAAGCTCAAATTAGAACCACAGCTCCTCAGCATCAAAACAAATCATCTGAGGTGGTTCAGGCATAATTAAGCTGCCTCCTGGGCACCTCCCTTTGGAGGTTTTCTGGGCACATTTCAAAAGGAGGAGTTCCTGAAAAGACTGAGGACTCACCGAAGGGATACTATATCCTCTAACCTGTGTATGCCTTCATCTCAGAAGAGCCGGAGGGTGTTGCTGAGGAGAGGGAATGTAAGGATGGAAACCATAAAACACAGAACCTAAAAACTATCTCATACACAGGCTCAGTCAGCTGCCTTGTCCAATTCATATATTTATAAGAAGCATTTCCTATTTTAGTCTCGCAGCAGTATCTCTTTGTGACATCTGGAAGATAAAACCAGTGGTGCCATGGTGAAATGTAGCTGCCTCAGTCTGCAGCCATAAGGTCTTTGACAACGAAACAATAGCCTCCAAACCAGAGATCATCTTTGCAGCAGACGGTTTTCAGTTAAGGGACAGTTCTCAGTGACTGAGGCCCAGTCATGCAGGGATGGGAGGGACCAGAGCATAAAAAGAGAGAAAAGCTAGCAGGGAGGTTTTGGAAAGCAGTAACCTTTCTGATGATGAGTGCGTTTCCTATTACCGCTCTGACACCAGATCTGGGGAGATGATTTAATGGCGGCATTTTGTTTTTGCTGACTTCACCCTTTCCCCCCTCTATTAAAACAGAAAACTCTAGAGCTGGGGCTGGAGCTGTGTGGGAAGAGTGGCCAAGCAGCTAAAATCTATTACTCCCGAGCCTCTTCCCTTGTCTCTTTATCCCACTGATTCAGCCAGTGTGTGGGTTTGCCTAAATGCTCCCTGAGGTTCACACTTTTTCCTTCTTCTCAACAGAACCCCCTCACCACCACACACACTTTTTAATCTGCACTGTTTGCCTCCTACCCTGTTTTTATTACTACTTTCTGAATATAAACCCCAAAACTTTATGGTTGTCTTACAGATTGTAGGTTACTTTTCACACTTGTCTTTGAAAAATAATTCTAGTCTGTTTGTAGCTGATTGGGTTTTATTCTGGTGAGGTTCGATGCCAAAAGAATTTAGTTCGTCCAGCAGGGGTAAGGGTGCAAATGTGTTGTCTAAATCAGCCGTTTTTCAAATTGGTAGCTAGATTGCTGGAGCCCCCTGCTGGAAAGCATGAAAAACGTCAGTTCTAAAGCCAGCACCAGGTGTGAGCTGTAGAAATCACTCTTCTCTTCTGTTACTGTGAATGAGTTGTGTCCAGATAAGCTAATAAAAGTAGCCGCTCTGACTTGGCTTTATCCATTGGTGCGACTTCAGCAGTCCATTCATTACTTTTCCATCTTGTAAAACAATGGCTCTTTTATAATGTTGCAGTGACCCAACAGTAGATCAAAAAGTAGTCCAATAATCCACTCCTTTCTGTGGTGCACTTTGTCATGGATGGGAGTCAATGGCTTAGTGCTTTGTGTCATATTGATTTCTGTCACGTGGACACTCCCAGGGTAATTGCATTGCTCACTTGTGATAAATTCACTGCCTTGTTTCAGCCACTTGATCTTAGACAGCAGGGCTGACCCAGAGAAAAAAGTTTTTGAGGTTGCAAAACCATTGTCTGTATATTAACCTGTGATTGGCTACAGAAGTGCTGAGACCAACAATTACCAACATTACTACTCAGTCCTTTTGAGTCTGTTCATTAGCGGTCTATTAGGAGTTGGAACTAATGGGCCTCCCAAGTGATACAATCAACACGGACAGCTCCAGGTTCATGTGTTCACACCTGGCAATAAAATATGTCCTCAGTGATCGTTTGTGATCATAATTCAGTCATCAACAGGTCCTCACAAATACTCTTTGATCCGAACTGTATCATAATCAGATTGAAGAATTACATGTTTCAAACTTGCCCCAGTTGTTTTAACTGTGAGTTACAGCGCTGCCATTGGCAGTATCACTCCACCCCCTGTTAACAATAGGTATTAATTAGGTGTGAACGATAGCCATGTGATGTGAGTATCAGTCACCTGTGAACGATGGCCATGTGATGTGAGTATCAGTCACCTGTGAACGATAGCCATGTGATGTGAGTATCAGTCACCTGTGAACGATAGCCATGTGATGTGAGTATCAGTCACCTGTGAACGATAGCCATGTGATGTGAGTATCAGTCACCTGTGAACGATAGCCATGTGATGTGAGTATCAGTCACCTGTGAACGATAGCCATGTGATGTATCAGTCACCTGTAGGCAGGACTCAAAAGCCTGAATTTTGCCTGAAACTCTCAGACTGAAGAAGTCTCTTGGAAGAGAGACGAAACGTTTCATTAGAGAAGAACCCGTCCAGAGGACCTATACAATTTTTTTTTTCCTTTTGATTTTTTACCTGGATTACTGAGATGCATCAGGACATTAACTGTGAGTTATTTACCAATAGTTTGGTCATCTCGAATATATCATTAAAGGCCTAGCATCCTTTAAAGGAATTCATATCACCCACTGCTTTACACACCCAAGTTTTAGACTAAAACCATCGAGAGTTGCAGCTGTTTTGGTCCAACTTTGAAAGTGTTATGTGCAATCTCATGCAACATTGCAAGAGATACAGAGTATGTGTTGTAAATGACTGTCAGCTACTACCACATCAAATTTAAGTTCAGTATCTGTAAAACTGGCTGAGTTATAACCATTTTGTGTTGGCTATTGTCAATTATAGGCAGCTATCTTGATACTCCAAAAGTCAAACAGTCAGTGATCATTTTCTGAAGGTTACATTACAATTTGTCCTGTGGTTCATTAGATATTTTGCTAACAGACAGAGTTAACTCCAAATATTTAATGGCAATATTTTAAATAAAGATCTTGAGGAATCGTTTAGCGCCCACCTGGGACACTTAAGTTTTACATAGTAACACATAAGTTTCAAATTCACAGCTACCACACCATCCAGCATGAGGTTTTACTATGTATAATTATTGCACAGAAAGCAAGATTATAATGTTCCCATTTATAGATGAATGCCCCCTGCCACCAAAGACGTGGGATTTTTTTTAGCTGCTGTGAAGAAAAGCTTCTGATTCCTGGTATGGGGACATGTGTTGTTGACCAGTACTGATACCAACAGTAAACAAAGATTTCATGACCAAATGTTCCTGTTTTTTGGTAGTTTTCCACAATGCTTCATTGCTCCGGCTTCTAGATTACGACTGCAATGTAATAACATGCTTTTGTAGGTGATTTCAGGCCATTTTCATCAGTAATCCTCTTTATAAGTTATGATGATGTAGGGCCTTAATACCAGCTGATTGCTGCGCTTTGATCACCAAATGTTCCAAAATGTTCTTCACTTTTCTTTACAGTGTAGCACATCTGTCTATTCTTTTTTTTTTTTTTTATGGATGGCCTCCCTTCTCCCCTTATAGCCATCCTCTTTATAAGTTATGATGATGTAGGGCCTTAATACCAGCTGATTGCTGCGCTTTGATCACCAAATGTTCCAAAATGTTCTTCACTTTTCTTTACAGTGTAGCACATCTGTCTATTCTTTTTTTTTTTTTTTATGGATGGCCTCCCTTCTCC
>NW_013952614.1:758921-763093 GCF_001266775.1 Austrofundulus limnaeus
CCAGGCCAAAGCCCGACAGGCCCAGAGGCCCCGAACCCCAACAGGCAGTCACCAGGCCAGGCCCCACACACCCCAGCGCCCAGCCCCAGACCCCGGGAATCCCCAGCACGCCGGCGGCCAGCCGCACACCCCACCGGGGGGCCAAGCAGCAGCGGGCCTCCAGATAAACCAGCAGGAGGGGCAGCCCAGACCGCAGCCTGACAAATACCCAAACATACACAATYRCASCATYCCACCCTCATCCTCACCCCCACTCAGTCAAAGACATACAAGGACGCCACATTCCACTCATACCCCCGATACACACTCTATACCCCCCAGGTCCAGGACATGTACCCACCCACTAATGGAGGCCGCACACACCCGAACCCAGGAGGTAGACCCAATCATTCTGAGGTGGAGAGGAGCAGATAGCCAAGGCTCGGCCCGGGCCGCACCAGGACGCCCGGCCARCCCTCCGCCGCAGAGAAGCCACACCCATGACAACCCCACCACACCGCCAGCGACCAAGTGCACCCCCCCAGCCGTCCACCCCCGGAACCCAGCAGCCACCCCGGGCAGCGGGCCACCCACAGGAACCAAGAGCCACACCTCAGGAGACCAAGCAGCACCAGGAAGGACGGAGAGCCAGCCCCGCCCCCGGCAACCGTCCAAGCCCCAAGCCCACCCACAGCCCAGGACCGCATCCAACATCTGTCTATTCTTAACCAAAAATTCTCCTCTAAAGTGGGCGGAGCAACATCAGGTCAATAGATGAAGTCTTTTGTTGATAAACGAACAAACAATGGAGTTTTTGTATCAGAAGCTGAGAAATCGGCTCCCATCGATGTAGTGGCCTGATGAAAATTGCGTCATTTTGTTCTTGTTGTAGCTTCGTCCACCTCTTCTCAACACAAGGCCTGGGCTGAATTCTTTCTCACAGGAGTATGCAACAAGTAATGTGTGATTGGTCAGAAGTTCGTGGGTATGTTTGTGTATGTGGAAAAGCACTCAGACAGCAATAGTGTCATTTTGCTTCAACTACTCTGCTTCCAAAGTCTGATGTTGTGCATGCAAGCAACATGCATAGTTTTGAGGAGCAGTTGGCCAAGGTAGTTAGAAAGTATGTCTGTTTACATGACTTTCCCACACAAAATTCTAAAGCAAGTCAAATGGCCTAAAACGTCTGGATGGAGCACGGATGTTGTGCACGGAGAAGTCCGTCTGCTGAAAAGTGTGGTGTTCTCTTTGTAACATATCTGTGACCAAATGGTGGATATGGGTTACCCAACAGACCTGCACTGTGTCTCATGAACTAAAGGTGTAAAGGTCTTGCAACCACATTAATGCAATCAGACTCCTATGCTTCAGGCAGAGAATCAAAACAACCTTTAAAGTGCCTGTGACATCAAATTTTTGTAATAAATATAAATATATTTTTGAAAGATAAGATGAATGGCATACTGCAAAAAAAAGTCACCCTGCAGAGATGAATGTTTTTTGAGAAGTTTGCACGTGACGCAACTGGAACTGATGTGAAAGGGGAATGTCTGAATGTAAACTAAGCGTTAATAACAAACAACACAAACTGATGTTTTTGTTTAGAATATTTTGAGTTGCTATCAGAGAGAGATGAAGAGTTAGAGTTCAAAAAATTTTGTTTCAATAAACAAAGACCAGTTTTCTGTTTTGAAGAGTTCCCCTTTGATGTCACTTCCTGTTTCACTTTAGTTGAGCCAAGTTCAAAAGAAAATATGCCAGTTATGAGAAAAAATGAGTAAAATCGTATAGTATGCCAAGTTTCTTTCATATTTTTATCATTCTTTCATATTCTTTTACTTTTTTATTTGAAGAATGTCACTTTAAGGATAGCAAGTACGATAAACAAGCTTGCTTCCTTTTTCTGTTGAAACACAAAACTCTTTATGATGGTCAAACAATATACCATTAACAATTACCTAAACCCTTTTTGAATGTTTTGTTTTTAACCTAACCTGTAGCTGATGGTAGAATGTATAAAATATTTTAAGCTATACAGTATATACAGTAAACATCGAATTAAAGATACATGACCGTGTTGAACATCTGTTACTGAAGAGGGGAATGTGAGAAAACGGAGCAAGCAAAATTTAAATTTATTTCAGTAGAGAACAGATTGTCAATGTGTTACACTCTGTCTGGTTTCAGATAAAGCTCTAGATGTAAAATACTTCTTTTTTGCATTTTGTAGTAAGGCGACAAATCGTACATCAAAGATTTTATGCAAAATGGCTTGTTTTAAGTCTTGAATTAATAGCAAGTGCCTCTTTCTCTCCTGCTTAGCAATACTTGGGGTTGAGTTATGTTTTTAATTGCCAGCCTTGAGAGCTCCTTTTTGTGGACATAATGTTCTATTCATCCAGATGACATCATTTAAACTTGTGTTCAAAATGTTTTTTCCGTTTGATTTAATTTTGTCGAAGCAACACATCAGGGAAATTTCTGCAGGCGATCAGTATAAATGGCAGTTCTTTGCAGCTCCTGAGGCGATAGTGTTTTTCATTATGGCACATGAACGGGGATGTGACAACTATTTTTTAGAGGTGGATGAGATCAAACGGAGCCCGTTCAGATTTGTGTTCCATCAATGATGTTCAGCGAGGACCAGTCCTGCAGTAACACTTCAGGGGCAAGAAGGATGAAGAACTTCACACAGAGATTAAACACAAGATGAAAGAGGACATGAATTGCCAACCGTGAGCAACACATGTCACAGACAGAAGCAATCTGTCATGTCCCTTCTTCCACCTTACTTTCAATAAGATTACATCAATCAATAACCTCTCTTATGAGTGATTGGATTTCGTCTGCCTCTAAAGTACGGGGGGGCTGCTCAATTTTTCCAATGATTAAAACACAGCCAAATTGCTTTGATAACATCAAGGACCTTGCTGTGCCTGGGTATGTAAGGGCATTGTTAGGAGCAGATAAAGGCTGGTGGTATCCGCTGACTGAGAACAACTCTGGCGACATGATCAGCCAATGAAGGTCTAAATAGACCGTCCCTCCAGGCTAAACCCACAAACTATTGGACAAAAGGGGTAATAGTTGTCTAAAATGTTTTCATTAAGTTCCTGAAAATATGTTCTGAAGCGTTCTGTTGCAGTTGTTCTGACTTTGGTAAAAGGAGAAAATAGGGATACTAAACAAAACCAAGGTAGGGAAAGATAACCATATCCTCACAGTGGCATGACTATCCATCTTTTCATCCACCCATGAACCCATCAATTCATCTATTTTTTCCACTTATCTATGGTTCACAGGGGCAATGGGTTCAGCAAGAAAACAGACAAACTGAGGGTCAAGTGTGGTTTACCAAAAATATAATGTTGTGGCAATGAAAGTTGAATTAAAGTGTTTACTCGAAATGATTTGATCGTCTTTACATCCAAAAAGAAAAAACTGCTAATTTTACCAACAAAGACTTCTTCACATGCAACCTTTTTTCTTTTATACATGGCCAATGTCATCTTCTAAAACAATTGGAGTTTTTGTATCAAAGTTTTTGTATCTTCTTCAACACTGTTGTCACCTTGATTGGCAAAAGTATCAAATTATCTTAGTATCAGGACTTCGATTGCACAAATGACTTGTCTTTTTCAAAAAAAAGAACCACACAGATGTGCTTCTTTTGCAGAAGAACAGCTTCTGTTATTTGCAAGGCTATAATAGGTAGTTACAGCTGCGTGCCATTCAAAGAGGTTTTGTTGTTTCATAGAAAACACTGAAGATGGTCATCATTGTTTTAGCGAGGGAGTAGAACTCTGGCGTGCACAGCCTCTCCAACATAACCAGTTGAATAGCAGGGGGCCCAACACACTGTGTATTTGGATTCATATGATAAACTGAAGCTGTATGGCATCACAACTAAAGGCTGCGTTGACAGGTTTTTTCGTCACATAATGAAAATGAAAGCATATTACACTAACAGTAACCCAAAAGTCACCACAGACTACTTTATAAACAGTGACATCCATTGGAACCTGTTTACAGCAGCTGTGAGCCAATCCAGAACAGAAATAGGACATGTTTTGTAACATTATGACATTTTTCTTGTAATTTAAAAAATATATACAGTGGTTTGCAAAAGTATTCATACCCCTTGAACTTTTCCATATTTTGTCACATTACAACCACAAACATAAATATATTTC
>NW_013952614.1:765869-769396 GCF_001266775.1 Austrofundulus limnaeus
GATTAGAAATTAAGTGTTAACGAGCAGTTGGACAGGTGTACCTAATAAAGTGGCCGGTGAGTGTATACAGAGACAAAATTAAAGTTGATTGTGCAGACTGTCTTTAAAAAAAAAGAACCAGCACCTCACAGTAAAGCCCAGAGTCTGGATGGCCCATGGAAAGAAACTGATTTTGAGTCTGTTGGTGCAGCTCTTAATGCTCCTGTACCTTCTGCTGGAGGGCAGCAGGCTGACCAGGTGTTGACCAGGATGGATGACAGACAGCAGCTGCTGGCGACATTATCAAGGGAGGGGAAAGGACCACCAGTTATTTTCTCTGCAGTCCTGATCATCATCTGCGGTCTCTTCGTGTCAGCAGTGATGAAGTCAATGTACCGCATAGTGATAGCATTTGCCAGCATGCTCTCTATGGTGAAGCGAAGGTTACCAGTCCTCAAGTTGTTCATTTTGAGTACTTCCTAACTACCACTGTGGTGTTGACTGACCAGGAGAGGCTTGTTGAGATGTAGGTCCCCAAAAATTTGAAGTGGGAGACCCAGTCCACTTTATCCATTGGTGTAGAGTGGTGCAGGGGCAGCATTTAACTACCTTTAATATCAGGGCAGTCTTTCATGATTGTCCAGACTCTGAGAATACCAGAGTCTGGATTGTCCATAGCAAAAGGAGAACATTTTGTAATTATATTTGAGCAATGGAGAAAATTTAAGTTGCATCTTTTTCTTTATAACGTGGAATTCAGAAATTATCTTCACATGAAGGTTGGTTTCCTTTCTCCTGCTGAACAGTCTAATTAGTGACGTGCCAGCATCATCCATAAAACAATTTATTTGCTGATACATCCATTCACAAGTGTTCTTCTGTATTTCTCAAAAATTAATTTTATTAAAAAAAACTAATTTTACTGAAGGCTGAACCCTTACGTGGTTTTGTTGGCCTCTGGTTAATGTGTGGCTCTGTTTGGATATGAAGGGTAGTTTTGCTTGAAATGAGCCCATCTTAAAACCCCCACTGTTCCACTAATACACATGGAAACCCTGTGTCTGCTTCAGAAAGCAGTGCTTTAGTGTACAGATCTTCCCCACGATACACAGCAGAAACACTGCTAAAGTCATTAGGAAAGCATGTGTGTAGTCGTTGCAGCCTTGCTAAATGAAAAGAGCCCTCCTGTGAATTTGGAAGGTATTCAAGGGTCTCCAGCTGTGAAACAGAAGACTTTGGTCTTTCCTTTTTGCCTTAGTGGGAGATTCATATGAAATCAATTGGCAGTTTGTGCACAACAATGGGAGTGGGCTCATTAGTGGAGCACACACACTTTGGTCATTTGTCTTCTATTCACTAGTTGGCTAGAGGGCACTTTAAATTCCCATCGTTTCCTGGGCAGATATGCCTGCTCAGCCCATCACACACATCATCTGTATATGTGTCTGAGAGAAGAGGCGAGGAAGAGATGCACCTGCCATGGCATATTTGTGCTAATGTGCAGCAGCTGTTAGGTTATGCCCTTACAACTCATAAGATGCCAATTATCCATGCCAATTAAATTTTTACTCTGATTTTACTAAATCTGCTGTGCGTTATTTGTAACTACCACACTGTATTATTGCATCTATTACACAGGTATTTTTAGCTACTTGCCAGAGGGCAGTATTCCATAATATAATGCTTACTAGAGATTTGCTAATCCTAGTCAAAACAAAGTCACCACAGATGATTCTTGAAAGCTTTTCGTGTAATTCTAGTTCATTAGAACTTTTGCATTCATTCATGCAGTTAATTCTACCTGGTAAAAAGCTGAAATTGAAAGAATCATATACAGGCAAAGATGGCAAACAAAACCACAGATTAACCAAATGGATTAAAATAACTTTCGTAAGGTTTCTTTGTGTTCATAGATGATAAGCTGCATGATGCAAAAATTTCACCAATAACGTTGTGTCAACATTACATTCTCCTCTCTAGTTGTAAACATTGTGTACACAAATTTTTCCGACAAAGTATTCTCACCCAATTACAGCTCACATTTTTTAGCTTTGTCTGTCTCAGTTTGGACTGATTTTTGAATCACAAACACAAGTACAAAGATGTGAACAAAAGTATGTGTAAAAATATTTCTCAAAGGTTTTAAGAAGAGATGAAATAACATCGACTCTTGCTGGGCCACACTGATGTCCCCAGCTGAATCGCTAATGAGCTCGGAGACCTTGTAAGGGCTAATGATGAGTGTTGACATTATTAAAAATGACTAAGGGGGCTTTTGCTGATACAAGGAGAAGAAAAACATTAATGCCAGATAAGGTCTTGCACACAACAAAACTTGCTATCAAATGACCTGACTCCCTTCCTCACCTAACCCTGACCTCACAGTAAAGCCCAACACATCCCTTGTATATAGACTCTGGCCCTAAAAGTACAATATGGCAGGCCCAATAAAGTAAGTCCTCTTTCAAGTCCCAATGATGATAAAAGCCAGTGACACTTGGTGTTTAATATGAACATGGTTCCCAAACTTGTGTTCTTTGGTCTTTGGACCTCTTTGCACTACTTAGGCCACTGCTTGGCTCTGAGTGGTCAAAGGAAAATAATTCTTGGGGACCCCTTTATGGATCCTGAGAAGCTCAGAACACTGAGTGTTTCTAACCTTGTGTCCTTCATCCGAGGGACGAGAAGGTTTGAATGAAGACCAGTATCTTTTTGGGGAGAGCAATGGGCCCACTTAGGAGGCCTCCGCTCATATGGATTTTATATCCATCCCCACTCACCATAACCATACCATGTTTTCACTTACATGTGCACTGCCACTGCTTTAGTCATTCACACTCTATAGATGGGTCTGGCTCAATTGCAGCATAGTACATGTGTCCTAACCACACACTTTTGACTATACACATTGCCACATATTGTTTCCCCTACCATTCAACAAGGAGGGTGGTCTGCTCTTCCTTTAAAACCTGCACCCCCTGTGCCTGACGAAAGCTCCACTAGCAGAGATAATAGACTGTTCTCCACATGTGTGCTATAAGTCAGTGTTTCCCAAAGTTGGGGTTGGGACCCAAAGTGGGGTCCCGAAACATCAGGGGTCCTGAAAAGATTTTCTGAATTAATTACATTTTTGCCTTACATTTTTGTTTCCCTCGAAACAAATGAGTGAGGTTAGTATATTTAAAATGGATAAATGTAGTATAAAAATATTGTTACTATGCCCATGTTTAGTTGACCTGATACAAATGTTTATCATCCAAAATAGCTGGGGGCACAGGTCTCTGCTACTGTTATTTTGTGGGTCAAAAGCTGAAAACTTTGGGAACCACTGCACTTTGGTTCCCAAAGTTGGGCTAGGGACCCAATTATGGGTCATGAAGCACCTTGGATAATCTCCAGAAATCTATTTAAAGGGTGATAAAATAATTGCTGATGTAATATTTTCCCTATAATTATTACAAAAACACAAAATAAGTAAAAATAAGTGTTTATATGTGTGTACAACCTGTTTAGATTGTAAAAAAGTCTGTGTTTTTAGGGTTATTAAC
>NW_013952614.1:771181-776250 GCF_001266775.1 Austrofundulus limnaeus
CTCTGAGGAATGCTTCCAGCACCTTGTTGAATCTATGCCACGAAGAATTGAGGCAGTTCTGAAGGCAAAAGGGGGTCCAACCCGTTACTAGCGTGGTTTACCTAATAAAGTGGCCGGTGAGTGTATGTTTCTTGTTACAGCCAGCAACACACAAACATACACGTTCCTCTCCTCTTCTGTTAAGGTACACACTAATGTAAAATACAATAGTTTTTTTTTTTCCATTCGTGGAGCATCACTGTGAAAGTAGCCTACCAATGAATGTCCTCTGTCTTGTGATGGTAACATGCAGAAGATGCATGGTGTTGTCAAAGATGGCCTGTAGTCGAAACAGTGTCCTCCCCTCCACTGAATCCTCCACAGAACACACACAAGTGGGCAGCTCTGTTAGTTACCCAGGGAGCAGTTAGACAATAGATGTCTTGCTCAGGGATACCATGACTTACATGCCAGAGAAGCAAACCTGCAGCTTTCCGGTCCCAACTCAACTGCCTTATCTTCTCCACAGCTATAGCAGGCTCCAAGTTCCAAAGTGTATTTCAGTAGAATAAATCATCAACATTTTGGCAATCACCAGGGTGGCTACAAGGTGGAGTTAAAATGAGTACAAAATGACAGAGCTGGTTACAAAAATAATTTTTACAGATGGCTTCTTTTTTTTTACTTTGAAAGTATGAGAACATAGTGACCGAAGCTACAAATGTCCAATTTGGCAGAGGTACAGACTGACCTGGAAGTGTGTTAAAATATATTAATTTTCCATAGTGATGTTTTGGTATTTTTATTAAATGGAATTTTGTGTCTTTTCAAAGACAACAAACTGAATGTAAAATGTCTGTTGTGGGTTGTTTTCTTATTCTCACAGCCAATCAATAATTCATGCTGATGATGTTCCAGGGATTTCCTGTTTCAAATTAATATCTTATATATACTGTATATATACAGTATATACACTGCTCAAAAAAATAAAAGGAACACTACTGCTCAAAAAATAAGGGGGACACTTGAACAATGCACGATAACTCCTGATCTTAATCAAAGAAATATTTGCATTGAGTACTTTGTTCTGTACAGAGTTGAATGTGCCTCACAAAAGTTTGATTTACTTGGACTTAGCGTGCGTTGTTTAAGTGTTCCCTTTATTTTTTTGAGCAGTGTAATATATATATATATTTTTTTTTTTTTAAGTTTTTGCCGTGCCATCACATCCGATTCATCAATCTTCCTAATTCCCTCAGGCATACACACTCAACATAAATCTGGCTTCATTACTTACAAATAATAGCTGCTTGACAAATAATAGTTACCATAAATCATACCCTAAAAACCTCTTTAACAGATCAATAGACTCTGAATTTGTTATATTTTGTCCTCAGTGCAACAGAACAACATAACCTTGCAGTCTTAGTAAAACAAAAATGACATTTTCTTATTTATTTTCCTAAATTTATTGCTTACATGGGAGAAAAAAATGTGAAGCATTGTAAATGCTTTAAATATGTCAAATATATTTTCTTTCATAGATAAAAGTGTACAGGTGTTATACAATAAATAGGTTTATGAAATATTTTGAAACTTTTTTTGTCATATATGTCATGGGTCTGTTTGACATGATAACATTGAACAGTAAATATATTACAAAATACGTGGCTTTTCTTTTAATCATTTACTAGGCTGCCCACCCCTTTATAAGCTCCCGGACTGGTAAACACACATTTTCCAATTAGAACCAATTATGTCCTAATCAATGGAGGAGATTCACGTTCTCTATTGAAAATCTGATAACAGGAGAGTCAAGGAGGTTAACCACAAACTCTATTCATCTTCATTACTGAGGACAGAAGGGCATTTTGTGAGATTTTCAAAATAAAAAGCTATAAACCATAAGAATGGGAAGAAGAAATGTCTACTAGGGTTTTTAGGCCAAAACGGGACTTTGTTTGATGAAAATATAATATAGAATATAAATTCAAAAATGAAAGTTATTTAGAGAAGAGGTTATTTAAATTAAAGCATCACAGCTATTTGATAGTACAAGCAGATTACTACATCATCGTATCATGTATGAACAACTTTCTTTGTCTACTTATTAATGGCTTTGTTAGTAGGCTTACTTTTTAGATCCAGATTATCAAAACATTGGGATGTAAATGAATTACTTATTTAAACTAGATGAGTCTTAACATCTTTGTTCCACTACATTATTTACAGCTTGCCACCAAAAGATTTTTGGCACTTACTAAATTTTATAGCCTGTACTAAAAACAAGGCTCTGAAGTCACCCGTACAAAAGAACACATCACATTTCATCAAACACTGCTGATACACACAGCCTTTTGTAACCGTGAGTGTTTTTAAACATAAAAAATAAATGATCTTAACTAAAGGCCTATCACCTCTTAAAAGGATGAATATCACCAGCACTTTTTATGCCAGAGTTTTAGGTTAAGATAACCTTGTGATGATTTGTAGCTGTTTGTGGTCAAACCTTGTGTGTTTTGCGTTGTGAGTAATTCTCAGCAACTACCACATCACATTTTATCTCAATATATATTTTTTCTGACTGGGTTATAGCTGTGTTTGTGTTAGGTAATGCCAATGAAATGCAGCAGCCAAATTGGATTGGATTAGCTCTAAAAGTTAATCAGTTGCAGATTAACACCCAATATTTGCTTTCTGGAAGTTTAATTAAATCAGCAAGGGGTTCTTTAGAAATGATGCTAGCAAACAAACAAGGTTGAGGCCTACAGTTCATATTGAAGTTTAAAATTAATGAGGTGCAATGCCCATCTTTATTTACAGTAGTTGGCTCTAAAAAGGTTGTAGATGTACATCCAGTGATTAATCCATCAATGTTTCAATGAAATTTTTCCAGACTTTCATGAAAATTAATTTTGTTAGTGGACTAAGTTGACTCCAAATAGTAATTAACAACATTTAAAAAATGATTTTCTGAAACCTGTTAGTGCTCAGATTATGTGAGGACATGATCACTCTTTACAATTTGACAGACAAGCCTTTCTTTTATCCTGAATCAAGCTACTTTAAATCTGGAGGACAGAGTTAGAAAATTCTGTTAAAAGCTGCAAGGCAGATTAAACAGTCTGGTGGAAAGCTTTGCGCATTATTTGCCATTTAACCAATTACACTATTTGCACTTTTTATTCCCATCACAGTGGACATACTTCAGGAATGTTTTTAGGACAGTCGTCTTTAAGGCATCTTTTCTAGGACATTGCGTTAAATCTAACTAATTTTAGTTAATGATTTTTTAGCTTTTTGTCATGTTGTTTTTATGTGTTTTTGCTTTTGCTTGTTGGTTCCAAAGATTTGTTCAGTGTTAGTAATCCTAGTTGTTATGTGATAATAACAAGGTCTGTATGGATCAGGATGCTTACCAAACCATAGAACAGTAGCTGACTGTTTAAAGTCAAAGGACAGAAGTGATTGAAGAGGGTTTGACAAACATGAACAAATCATCCTTCCTGACAACTTGTGGCCTTCTCATCATCCATCTTCACTCCTGAGCTGGTCTTCTGAATGGTAGAAGATTGTGGACGTATTTATGTGGCACATAATGTGCTATTCCTGTGCTATTTTATTTATTTATTTATTTATTTATTTATTGTTCCGCTCTTGGAGGAGTAAGACGATTTTTCCCTCTCTCCTGCCCTCTCTTATCTTCCCTGCTTTGCTGCTTGAAGCCTCCTTGGATTTGGTTAGTTGGTCTCTTAATAAATTTTTGGAACAATTTGTTTTTATTTTTCCATGGGAGGACATGTCAAATGTGGGACCTCTGTTCTGCTCTGTTCTAGATATATATTTGGATTCGATCACTGGATTCTACAGATTGGCTTGGTGGTCTCCTGGTGTTCTACAAACAGCGTCGGTGGCTATTCAGGCCCTTTCCTGGCTGCCTGACCAATATGAAGGATTGCCGTTCTATCAGCACTCACACTTTTGCCTTAAGCGAGCTGGACTCGGTCTGCAAGCGGTTCTGTTGAGGGTCGTGGGCTGGCTGTGGTTCCTGGGCTTTGCTGGCCAGATGGAATTGATCTTGGAGAAAGATGATAGCTCGGCTCGGCAGAATTGCCCAAATTATTTGTCTGATTAGATTCACCACCTTAAGATGTACCAACAGACATTAAGACAGATGAAAAATTGTTATTGTCTGTTTGCTCGAAAGTACTTCTTGTTCTCAAACAGCTGATTAACAGATTTGTGCCCAGGTAAAATAAACTACAAGCAAACACTGCGCAGAAAATTGATGTTCTGTTCTCTGATTGGCCCGGCTAAAAATCTGCCAGTGAAATCCATCTCAATGGGAGAAGTCCCAGACGGAGCAGAGAAGAGAAACTAGAATTGAGCAGAGCTGCGTAGGAAGGCAAGGGCCAGGCTACCCCCAACCCCCACCATTCGGAAAATTAACCCTTAGAGCACAGTTTGTTTACCTCTGTGTAGAGGGGAAAAGAGCATTAAAACGTAGGAAAACAAATTATTTTCACAATCTGAGAAATATTTCTTTACATGTTTTTTTATGTATCTACAAGAGTTAGTAGGAATGATGAGCACAAAGGGCACAAGTTAAATGTTTTACTGGTAAAAGTTTATTTAAAAAATGGAAAATAAGTTACCATTTTCTTAAAGAAATAGACTACACTTTTTTGAACAGGTGTATTTTAAATAAATGTTACAAATGTGTTCATTCCTACAAGCTGTCGAACATTTTTATCATTTTATTTTTTACATTTACAAAATACACAAAATTATAAATGTTATTAATAGAGATTAAATATAATGTTTTATGTTTAAATATGTGTTTTCTGCTATAAAATAATCCATCCATTCCGTCCTCCTTGTTCCTAATCAGGGTCAGGGTGGGAGCTTGAGCTTTGCTCAGATCTCAGACCATCACAGAGACAGCGACAAAAAACAAACAACTATCCACACTCCGGTCACACTGAAGAGCTCCAAAAGGGTTTCAAACTGGGAACTCTAGAATCAGATCCCCCTGCTGCTGCACAGTGTTTAAATTACTTAATAATAATAATAATAATAATAATAATAAC
>NW_013952614.1:776280-782940 GCF_001266775.1 Austrofundulus limnaeus
AATAATAACAATAATAACAATAATAATAATAATAATTTATCATATCTACCACAGTAAATTATGATTATCATGAGGAGTCTTTAATATTGAGATTTAATCAGGGAGTCAAATATTTACATGTATAAATTTATTATAAATTATACTATAATTAAAGATGAGCCGTGCAAATTTATGTTTGTATCAAGTAGCCCTTCGTGTTACTCAGTACCCCCGAAGTAGCTCCTAGTCTCGAAAAGTGTGGTGACCCCTACCATAGTGTATCATATTTCGTTGATATAATATGATGGTTTTTTTTCCCTTATCTAACTCTTCCGTGGTTTTTTTGTTTTTCTTTTAAAGGTAGCACGACCCCTGCTGGTTGCTGCATGACCTGTTCACCTGTTCCCCCATGTTTTTGTCATGTGTGTCTTCTTGAATGGGTGTTCTTAAATGTAATTTCATTGTGCTCCGTACAATGACAATAAAGGCATCATCATTCCTGTCTCTGCCTCAGGTGTGATGAGTGCCAGCTCTGCTATCACTTCGGATGCCTGGACCCCCCGCTGAAGAAATCTCCCAAGCAGACAGGATATGGCTGGATCTGCCAAGAGTGTGACACATCCTCATCCAAGGTGAGTGTGTATTGCGTCTGCATGTGCAAACCAGAACACATCCTGGTCAATATATTCATTATGTTTACATAAATACAATCTTTATTGCCTGCTGCTATGAAAATTCAGTGATTATGCAATGGGTGTATGTGTGAGTACTTGGTTTATGTTACATTTATAGGACCATTCCTGGTATAAACTCCTGCCTTGTCAGGATCAGTAGTCCTTTCGGGCACCAAAGACTGGTCTTAATATGGTGGAACACCATTGATAGGTTAGGTTTTAGACCAAGGCAGTGATCACACGTATATAAAAATGTGAAAATTTTAACCCCAAAAATCCATAAAGTTGTGGGGTCGTATTATACACAAGGTAAAAGTTTGACAGATTTTTTGCCAAAGTTCTACCACAATAAATTTTAATATTTTCTTGTATATACAGTAACTGAAATTTTGTGTCACGGCGGATAAATCCTCACAATTTCTTCCCCTGCCTTCCTGCTGTAGGATACGTCACGCATAGCTAAGTATATAAACAACAGCATTTGTTTATTTTCACTGAAGCTTCTTTCAGAAGACAGTACGGCTAAATAGGCAAACAGCCCATTCTGTGTTGATGCTCCCTCTGGCAGTTCAGAAATCACAGACAGAGATGCTGTCTTACCGCGATCAAACACGCTTTCAGAGAACATTAATCAGTGCAGGATTAAAAGAGGTCTGGGACAAAAAACACGGCTGCTCCGACCTGCTGCTGTCACTGAAGCTGCTGCTGAGTCACAGGACTCTGCCCCTTATTATTGTAGAGATCAAAAGACCATCAAGTACGTCATTTAATGGTTTTAAGTTTCAAAATAGTCTACTGGTAGGTCTGGTTGTGTCTGCGCTGCTGGATAGTTTACGCCAATAAAGTTTGTTTATTTCTTCCTCTGCACATACACAAGTGAAGATTGCGAGGCCCCCCCAAAAAAAATAAAATAAAAACACTGACAATTTATAGCTGGTGTTTGATTTAAGAAACCTGCAGCCGAGTAGTTCCCCAAAGCGTCCCTGGCCCTCCTTCTCAGGAGTCGGCCTTACCATTTCTGTCACTGCCTAGCTTGGAGGTACAGAGGCGGGGTGTCTCTGTCCCCCATTTCCACTTCTGCATGTCTTCTGAACAGACCGAGGCAGTCCGACGCATCAGTAATGGTACGGGACATCTTCTGAAAGAGCCTACAGCTGGAATTTCTTGTAACTGCGGAGGTGAAAAGAAGACATGGACATCAGTTGCATGTTCGCATTCTCAACACAACCAGACTTGCTGCTCTTTGAACCTGTCCAACTTGCTAATTTAACAACTGGCTTCTCTGATGTAGACATATGCCCCTTTGCCACTAGTGCCACTATGGTTCCAAGCCATTTCCTTTAGGCCAGATTCATGGAACCAGCCCTCTTAGTTGTGGGTCCAAGCGGTCCCAGTCGACATCAAAATGCGACGTCAGAACACTGTTCATCACTGATTGGCTAGGGGGTGGAGTCACTGGTTGCGTCTGAGCTGCCTTTACAACAACAACTCGAGGTGCCACTTTTTCAATTGTAGCAGCGACATTAGTCGTGTTTCCATCCAATTTGAATTTGAATTTTTAACGAATTTTTAAAATTTCAGAACTTATTTGGCAAATGTGTTTCCATCTTTCATTTTGCGCATTAACTTTTTTTTTTCGAAAAACCCAAAACACACTTCCACCAACCGCCCAAAACACACCCACTGGAACCAGACTGGAACATCAATGGAAAAGCACCCGAACTCACCTGTTCCAACGCTGACCATACCGACACTACTTGGCACTATTGGAAAAGGGGCATTAGTGTAGTGTCGGTACGGTATATTATAGTAATATTAATATTTAATAGTTTGTGTTAAACTGTAGCATGATTGAACAGTGCTACACTCCGTATATATGCCCCACAAGCTAATATCTGCTAACCAGTTCAATAAATAACAGTGATGACATCGGCTTTATAAGATTATTTTAATTTTAAACTGTTRCATTATGTTCTGCTCAGATCACATTGAGCTAAATAAGATCAAATCTGCTGACTTGTGTTGTAAAATGAGACGTTTTCCTGTTTATCTTCTGTTAATAAATCCATAACACACACAGCTTTTCTGGCATTATTTAAAACATTAGATAGTTTATATAAACTGTAAAATATTAATAACAATCTTGTTAATATTATTATTAGAAGTCTTTTTGATTTCTACATCATCATTCCTTTTTTTCTGCTGTGTTGCCAACATGTACAGTAATGGTAAATCCAGACTCTCGACCGTTTTGCGTTAGCCTTTAGCTTCCACAGCCGATCACACGGTCACGTGATTTCTGAGCACTCCAGCTGTTCTATAGAACCTCCTTGGGTGTAGATCATCTTCAGCAACATCCAGAAGTTTCCCCACCAGATGGTACACCCAAAAGCCTGAAATGTCCTAAAGTCTGTTTGAAATTAGGGGTAGCTTTATACAAGGGAGATTTTTTTAAATTATTTTTAAACTCAAAAAGTGGCAGGCTCCATTGTACCTGCATAAATATGGCATGTACTGTGGGTAGTAATGGTTAGAAACGACACTAAAATAAATTGAAATCAGGACACTATTCTAGTAAGGAAACAGTACAAACTTGTGTATGTGTGTGGGCACATGCATCTATTTCTTTGTTTGTTTAAACCAGTGGATGGATTCTAAAGAAGCTCAAAATGTAACCATTAGATATGCATCTACAACTACAGTAAATAACTTTTGGAGTCAACCTGATTCAAGATGGCTACTATGGTCAATCGATCTTAAACACAAAATTGGCTATAACTCTGCCAGTTTTACAGATAGTGTGCTAAAGTTTGATAACAGTCAAGACATCCTCCCAACGCATCCTCTGAGAACTAACAGATCACTTGAAAATTTGGCATACAAGGCAGCAGGCTATATGCATTCATTCAAGAAATGCTAGTTTCATTTAAAAATAAGGGTAGTGCATAAGTATTATAAGAATGGTCTATTGAAACGCATCAGAACTAAAGTTAAACTTAACATTTAACATTCCCACTATGCTATATCTCAACAGAGGAAGCGGTATGAACTATATATGCCGCAGGCAGGAGTACAGCCCAGAGTAGAAGAGATGGACACACTTGGTCCCCAAGTTCGGCGTTGGTTGCCGGGAGATTGAAAAAGAAGTAGCTCATTTTTCCAGCCACTGTCGTGCGTGTCTATCTGGTCGTCAAAGAAAAGCCCTGGCATCACATTTATTGACAAGGAGGAGGAGGATAAAAGGGAGAAGCAGCAGTGTGTGTTTATAACCCTCTGAGATTTCAAGCTCTTTCAGCTGCAGCGTTAGTCTAAAGGCTGTTTCCACATTTATCTGAGACTGAGAAGAAAGCATTGAGACAGCTGTCAGCAGTTTGAGGGAGAGTTTCTAAAAGAATCGTATGAAAAATGTAGCTTGCAGAGTGATTGATTCACTGTAAAGACATGCACAAACAAATACCCTGCACCAAAGTTAAAATACTTTAACTTGGGTACAGAGCAGCACAAACAGTAACAATCTGTTCTCTGTGTGCCGCTCAGTTCAGCAAAGTGTACCGATTCAAGTCACAGTTTGGTTTGTACTTCAGCATGAGGGTCACACTTCAGTCCGAGCTGTCCAGCCTAGATAGAACCACAGGTCTCGGGGTTCCAGAAATCGGGGTGAAACCGGGCCATAATGGCTAATGCAAACATGCTGAACCCGGGTTTGAAGCCAGCCTAGGCCGACCCTGGTTGGGCTTTGTAGTGCAAAATAGGCCTATATAAAGGTCACTATTTAAAAATCCAAGATGCGCCATATAAAGGGATGGGTACCGAATTCAGTACTTTTATAAGTACTGACCGAATTCTGTCGGTACTACCGAGTACCTGTTCATGTAAAATCAAAAGGTACCATGTTTTGGTAACTAAACGCATCATTGTGACCTTATTGGTGTAAGAGTGGGGGATTTTCCATGCTTGTCCTGAACACAGCATCATGCAAGAGCGTAATGACGTCAGCAGCCGCTGGTTCAGTAAACAGAGTTCAGTCTGAACGTAGCTTGAAAGCCTCGCAGCTCCTGGAGTGAAACTCGCCAAACAGACCGCCTCTGAATTATCTGGTGGATTAATTATCTGGTGAGCACGACGTTCACTTGCTCAAAGTAAATAAAGTACCGCCACTTTCTTTATTTCATCTGCCACAAAACAGAGACCAGCAGAGGAAAACAACAGAGGTGCTTCCCAATGCACGACTGACCTGAAAGAGCACAAGCAGCCAGCTTGAAGTGATGGATGCGTTTTGGTTCTGAACGTAGCTTTAATAACTTATTTATTTTAACTCCATCCTTTTTTGCTTATTTGATTTAAACTTATTTGCCTTCCATGGACCTCCATCACACAATTTTTCTAGCGGGGAAATGACATCAATAGAAATACGTGGAGCTGGATTTTAATTTGTGCAATAAGGCAAAACAGTCTTGTTGTTTTCAAGAGTTTGCACTTTAAAGAAATTTGTTAAACTGATATTACAATACAAAGAGTTCGATGTTGTCTTGAAAAAAATTAAGTTTATTATTAAGAAAACAACACACACAAAGTACCGAAAATTGGTACCATTGAGTACTGATACCGATTCCCAGGTACCGGATATTGGTACCAAATAGATTCAAATGTCAAAGGTACCCATCCCTACAGTATATGTGTAAACTAGCCACCCCAATCATTTGAGAAAGTTTTCTAGTTTTTATATTGCTTAAATATGTTTATTCAAATGATTGTGGTGGCCAAAGATTAATCTATGGTGGCCTTGGCCACCCCCTGGCTCTGCCATTGCCTGGGGGTGGATGGAGTTTCTCCACTCAACAGGATCTTCTGCCACTCTGCAACACCTTGGACAATCAAAAATAAAACCCACCTCTCTTCTTACTTAGACTCCTATCTACTTGATTATTTTGTACCAAAAACATTAAGCTTTCCATTTACATATATTCAAATACATTTTCTCCTTTTTCTTGTTTTACTCTTTCTTAGTTTTTATTATTGATTGTTTTTGCTATGTATTGAGATTTAAACTTGTTTAGGATATTTGCAAGTGGATTTCCATTCCCTGATGCTCTTTTATTTAATAAATATCAGTCATTCCTATGTCCTTGCTTAAATTTTCATCTCCTTCAAAATTAATTCCAGAGATTTATTTTCTTTTCTGTTCTTTTGTTGTTGTTTCATTTGATGAAATTACAGTAAAAAGCAGCCTTTGTGTCTAATTGAAAACCATAACCCAAATTACTTCCTTTTAGAAGCCTGTGTTCTTTTTTGATAATCCCCATCTTTGTGGAAATTGAAGGCCAATTGATGCTCTTCATAATTGTGGACGTCAATTATAAAAAGCCTCGTTGGAAATGCTGAGTCACAAAAATGAAACTTTCAATTATGAGGGGAAACTTAAAGGTTAGAGCTCTCTTGAAATGTTAAGTGGTTCCTCACTAACAATCTATCAAATTCAGTTTTATTTTTTAAATGTTCTGTTGCAGTTTTTTTGATGAGTGATTATGTATTTTATTACATTATTATACAGAAACATGGATACAATTTTTTTTTTTATTAAGATAGTTGTTTACCAAACCATATTAAGATACAATTATACTGTATATCTAGTTTAGGATGGAGGATTTTAAATTATTTTAAAGAATTTTTACTTTTTCTAATTATCAATTAAATATTATTTTGAAAACACTGGTGACTGAGGTCACATCAGTTTCATAGATGATCTTACATTATGACAGGGGTTCTTAACCTTTTTGGACCTCGGGGCCCAATTTGTTGAACATAAAGTGGCACGAGGCCCAGTCTAACATTACCAATGTATGGATCAAAATGATAATTATTCTAAATCTTGGTTTAATTTGTATTGTATTTGCATTATAACTAAATTAAATACACTTACAGTTTAAAAGTAAAACTCCTGTCAAATAATCACAAGACATGATTATGACAAACATTTTTTTATATTGTAACCTGCCCATAACAGTCA
>NW_013952614.1:783055-786000 GCF_001266775.1 Austrofundulus limnaeus
TCTTCATATTAGTGACAAACTTTGGTGTTTTTGATGAGTTACTTTAAAACTTTTGCATGGTAGAACCAGAAGCTGCATTCATATTTGATAAAGTGCAAATTAAAATATAGCTGTATCTGTTATGTATATGATACAGTATGTATATGATAATGTTTTGAACTTTTAAAATATTGCATGGTAGAGCCATAAGCTGCACTTCATATTAGTGACAAATGTTGGCATTTTTTGACGGGTTGCTTTAATTTTTGCATTCTTTTCATTTAAAATAGGTTTCCACTCTCAGCTGGTGTCTAAGTTTCTTCTATCTAATAAAAAAAGTTGTTAAACATCTGAGTGGCAAACTACTGCTATTAGTGGTGAGAAAGTGTATTGCACCTTATTCAAAATCAGTGCGGTCCTGTGGCCCACTGCGGCCCAAAGTTAAAAACTGTTGTTCTTTTGAGACCCTCAAGGTGGCGCTTGTGGGCARCGGCCCAGGGGTTAAGAATCTCTGCACTACGGTATTTTTGACCCAGTGTCTGCTGGGTGTGACAAGGGCCTTAAATGACAAATGTGAGGCTTTAAGTCCCTCCCCCCCTTCACACACACCATCACCACCACCATACAATCATAGTGTTATCTCAATTTTTTTCTAAAGTATGAAGAAACTAATTACTAAGATGTACATCCATTATTCTGCTAAGAGCAAAGTCTCATTTGGTAATACACAACAATAACATGTAGCAGAACTCCAAACTGTACTACTGTCCTGTCACAACATTGTAGCAGCTTCCCATTCAACTTCCAGTTTCTCAAATGGAGTCTAGGAATTTAATATAGTGTATATATGATTCAGACTATAAACATATACAGACAGAAACCATCCAGATAACCTCTGAAAGTGGTCTAAAATGCTCCATTGCATATTGAGGCCTTTCACACCTGTATTTAGCACTAATTGTGAACAAGATACTTAATGATTGCTTTTACTACATGTACAAAACAATATGCATTTACCAGCTAAAAAGGGGATTTTGCATGATATGTCCCCCTTAAGATGGTATCTTTACATTTGAATATCCGTTCACTTTATTCACATGCTTTTTCAGAATCAGAATCACCTTTATTGTCAGTTTCTGTATATAGAAATGAAGAATAGGGAAATTTTATAGTAAATTTTTCTACAATGCTTTTTCCATGTGGAGTCATGAGGGGCTGGTCCCTATCTCTAGTCATTGGGTAACAGGTCTGAAACTTCCTGGACAGGTCTCCACTTCATCACAAACTTCATCACAGACCTTAACTCCTAATTATATTTATTCTAAACTTTTATCTTTGCTAATTTCACCTCCAGAAAACCAAGTTCAAGCCCCATTTCAAGCTTTATGTCTCGTTCAGTTGTGGTGAAAAATAAAATCATTGTGATGCCCTAAAGACTAATATTCTACATTTGCAGCCCATCATGTTGCTCTGTAGCAGCTGGCAATGGAAGACATGATAATCCAAACTCATTTTGCAATTTAATCTTGGCTGTCTTCTCTGATTGTTGTTTCTCATTGAGGTATCCAGTGATTCAGCTTCCCTCTTCTTTCCACTTATTTACTGTACATCACATGAGAGAACCTCTAGCTTCTGGGATCATTGCCCCAGAGCAACATGACATTTCACTGATGACGGTAGAATAACGGGAATATGTATTGAAGGAGTGTGTAAATTGGAGCATTTTATAAATGTTATTGAGCAATAAAATCAAACTAAAAAGTGCACATTATATTCAAAGCACTGATTAATAGTATTTCTACATTGCAAAGAAGATATTTAGTATTTGTAAGAAGTTGTTTTCTACTTAAGAGCAATAGTATTTGCTTTGACTTTATCGAGTACATTGAAGAGGCATGTGGAAGTAACAAATAGATAAAAGAAGCCAACACGTGTTCGCCGTCATTGCCATCACAGGGTCTACATTTTGAGAGGCAGTTAAGAATGTGACATTTTTAAGAAAGCATGATTCACAGACCTTTTAAGGTGCGAGGTGTTCCGAGTGTCTCAGTAATAGCAAGTGTGGGGAGATAATTGACTTCACTAAGGGCATCTAAAAAGCACTCTGAGATGAGAGCTATATTTAAGGAAAGTTTTATCATCCACTTCTAAATGCCAAGCCATGCACCGTTTTTGCCTGTGGTGGAGGAATGTTTCTTAAATGCCAGCATTAAGTGCAGAATATTACCTGATCTGTGCGCTCGAGATTCATCTGCCGGCAGAGATAGGAGGTGGTCAACCTATGGCTGACAGTCTTCTACAAAGACGAGTACAGGAAGTAATTTGTCAGAGCTCCTTACAGCCATTACTGTTATCTTAGAAACATATGAATGGCATCTAAAAGAAAAAGTAGGAAGGAAGGAGCAGTTGTTGGTTGAAGTCTTGTTTGAAAACCTGTCTGTGTATCAGTACAGTGCAGTACAGTGTCTTTATTCATCCTGGTAGGGAGTTTCAAATATAATATTTCTACTTAAGGTACAATGAGGTACAAAAGTATTCACCCCCTTTGGTAATTTTTTTCTTCTTTTCTATTTTGTTTTCATACAGTCTGGAATTTACATGGATTTTTACTTTAATTGTATATGGCAAATCCCAAAAATCCATAATAATGCATAGAAATGTGGAAATATTGGCTATTCCAATTAATTTAACTGGTTCTCATTAAACCACTGCAATGTGGCTTCAACAATATGTTTGGGGTCGTCGTCCAGCTGGAAGTGAACCACCATTCCATTGACCAGTTTCCAATCCCTGCTGATGGGGAAAACATCCCCGCTACAAATTGCACCCTCGTGGGAAGACCGCCCGTTCCCATTCAAAAAATCATCAGTTCATACAAACCACACATTCATCTTCTTTAATTAAGATATGAATACAAAACATAATAGATAAAGGGTTATAATTAATGAATAAACAAAGTTTATATA
>NW_013952614.1:787585-789518 GCF_001266775.1 Austrofundulus limnaeus
CATATATACATGTTGCTACCGCTCACCACTTTTAACTGAGTGAATGCCTCTTTCATACTCCATCCAAAGCCTAAGAGTCGACACACAGTCTTGTTGTTTGGCATTCATTTTTGAACACACCCTCCATAGCCCCGGAGACACACCTTGCAGAGCTCCTGGAAAACCCCTCCCACTGTGGTAAACGTTCCTTTCCTCTGAAGTCTACACTCCTGGAAATGTATAAAAAAACCTCAGATCCACCGTTGTTTGTCCACAAATCTGGCCTGGTTACAGCTCTACACTTGTCTGCAGATGGATTCTTTGTGCAAAATGCCTTTTTTATCCATTTGACAAATCTCTTTTTCCAGGTACAACAGTCGGCTTCTGGCAGCGAATAGTTTTTTGTAGAGAGGGTGCTTTTTGGAAGCGAGTTGTTGAAGTAAAGTGTCTGTGCATATTTCAGCATTAACAAACACGGCTGCGAACCTCTGACCAATCACATGTGAAGTTCTTACATGAAGAGAGGTGAAAAGTTCTACTGGTGGGTTGTGATAAAAAGGGGTGGGAGACTCTTCGCTGTGAACTGAATGATGCAAATTTTGTCACAAACCTGCAACAATAAGAGATGATTTTGGCAGTTTGGACGGAGCATGCAGAGGCCTTGAGGCACTGGGTCAATGAAGAAGAGTCCTCCTTTACCTGCCAGGGGCAGTAATGATTTGAAAGAGCAGATCAGTCGTGCAGTTGGGCGAATGTCATCAAAATGAAGAAGAAACTGTTCTTCACGGCACACTCCAGTGGCTTTAAACTAGAGAAAGCTTGTTCCTTGTAAATCTCTTCAATTAATGATGTAAATATGGGCGTATTCACACCTGCACTGTTTGGTCCGATTTAATCGAACTCTAGTTCGTTCGCCTAGAAAGTCCGGTTCGTTTGTGGAGGTGTGAACGCGTAATCAAACTCTGATTCGGACCAAAAACGCTAACTCTGGTCCGCCTGAAAACCTAGGTCTCGGTTCGATTGAAATGAACTCTGGTGTGGTTCGATTGCATGTGTGAACACAAAGCAGACCAGAGACCGCTCCAAAAGCAGGAAGCATATACCGCATGACATTTTGAGTAATAACAGTATTAAATGTACTTATATGGTGTAAATACCTGGCTGGGCGACTGTATAAGGTGGACATCATGACTGTAGTGCTGGATGCACTTCTACTGGATTACGGAGCTTCCTCAGCCGCCTTGTGTGCAAAACAACATTCTCCGTGGTTCCGCCTCATCTTCCTTTCATGCTGAGCTCATTGTTGAAGACTATTTGTTTTGCACATTTGCCAAAAACAAAAATAAACCCTATTACCACTAAAATGTAACGTTACTATTACTAACGTTATTAGTAACTAACGTTACTATTGTTTGTTTACATTTTGTGAAGAAGGAAGCTGCGCTCCATGTCTTCTTCTGAAGTTTTCATGTTGATTCCTTTAGTGGTGGTTTGTGCAGCGCCCCCACAGGTGAGGGCGGGAACAGGTTGTTTACAGGATTTAGTTTGGTTGAGAAAGTGCAGTGTGAATTCAAACCGCACCAACAGAAAATGTAAACAAAGCTTGCAGTTTTGGTCCCCAATCGAACTGAGTCTACCGGACTATCAGGTGTGAAAATGACCTATGACTCTTTTTTTAAAGAAGCGGACAAAAATTAGGCGTTGGAGTAGTTTTTAGTTCACCCAGCGCCCTTTCTATTGTTTCATAAATGAATTCATTCCACTTGATTGATAGAAGAACACTCATACCAAGTGTTTATTTGTGTAGGTAAAAATATGTTTTCCAACCTGTTAAACTATACCAGAATGCAGATAATGACATCTTCTGGCAATTAAAATGTGTACAACAACACCCCCCCACCCACACACACACACACACACACACACACACACACACACACACACACACACACAC
>NW_013952614.1:790793-793182 GCF_001266775.1 Austrofundulus limnaeus
GCCCCTTTTCGACCCAGAATATATTCAAATGAAACATAATTTACAAAACAATACTAAATAACATAAAATGAAAAAATAAAAATAAAAAACAACATAAAATCGTCAACTCAAACAACAAATCAAATAGATCAAATAAGATTTAGTCGCTGATAACAAGTACCCATACATAGTACTTACTGAGTTAGAACTTAAACATTACACACTGACTTTAAAAATGCATTATTTTATTTAGAACACGGTGTCTTATAGGTCTACAGGCTCTCTGATTGGATCAAGTCAAATATATAGCATGATATATACCATTGCAACATAAAAAATAAATGTAACAAATTAGATTTTCTGTCAACTTTGTAATTTTTTTAAACATGGAACTGACTAAATTTTCATTTGAAATGCAAGCTGTAACACATGCGTTAAAGTACCTATTTGTATCCCAGAATCAATATTGCAGTCAGTTCCGAGTATTAGGATTAGCATTTTGAATGGGTACTTGTAAAAATGCTGGTATCAGGACACCACTAGTTTTAGACAGTATTTACTCTCAGACATAAAAACACATACAAGGCATCTAACATTCTTTCACTAGAATGGAATAATACTTTATGACTGTCTTGCAAGACTGTTTCCTGTTTATTGTGTTGCTATAGGACAACTTGGAATGGACAAATACAACCAGATCTTCTTTTTACTATTGTCTTCTTTACAAGGAGGTTTTTTCAATTGGCAAGTGTTTAGTTCTCTAAAAAGGGGTAACATTGACAACATTCGTCTAGATTTAGACGTTTAGACATTTTGAACTTGACGCTCTCAAATTTGACCCATTTCAGCTTTGCTGTCAGTCACAATTATTTTGAGATGTAAAACGATACATTGTAAAAGATTTTCATATTCAATTCAGTTTCATTGTAATTGTATAGTGGCAATGGCATGCAGGTCCAATTGATTTCAAACTGCATTCAGTCCATTTTCAGTCCAAAACAGAATTTTATTCAAATCCAATTACATACGAATGGTCCGATTCAATTAATCTGTAATCTAGTGCATCCATATGGCACAAATTATAATTTAACAGTCAGTAAATAATTGTTTATCTCAGCGAACCAACAGAATGCATCAACACTTTAATATATTCTTGAATACTAAAGAAATATGGGGGGTTGGGCGACAGTGGCGAGGAATGACTCGCTTTAACAAAACACCAGGATGAACGGTGAGCTACCTTTGGGGTTTTAGCTAATGGTGAAGATTTAAAACAATATGGGTAAATAGCCATAAATGCATACTTATTAGGGATTCAGGATTCTTTATTTCTATAACAATGAAATTTAAAAGTGACCACCTTCCACAGTTGCAAGTCATTCTGTTTATATAAAATAAGTTTTGTTATTAACGTTAAAATTTAAGTCAAACAGTTGTAAACTTTGTCACCAAAATGTAATTATCAGTTTAAACTTACAGTTTTATTTTGACTTTTTACATTTTGGACGTAGGACTAGTTTCGTGTTTTCGTATACAACTGGACTTTTACCAGTTTCTTTCTGTTGTTGACATCGGTAGAATAACTTTATATAGTTGAGTCAGTTTAACGCTTGAATTAATGTATACTGTTCTGTGCATTGTCATTTGCTGGAACGTTTTTGTAGATGGTTGCCTCTGCAAAGTCCTCTGGTTGACTTGCTCTGAGCTGACAAAAACACTAGATCTTTTTCCATCATTATTCAAATGAGAAACTTTGTTTGTGATTCAAGGGTTGCAACCAGACTAGTTACACACTCCAGTGCATGCCAAGTATATTTTGAGAAAAGTTGTTGAACCTTGTCTTTGAGTCTCCATTTATTTGCGAAATAAAATACTTGACAGTTCTTTTTGTTCCTGTGGATGATTTTCTTATTTTCGTTTGCTAAAGGTCACAGAAAATGGATTTTGGTCGAGGCGGATCTGTTTATTAACAGAATTGTTTTTTGATGATAATTTGTCTTTTTGATTTGCTTGTGTTGTTGAGGTATCTGTGGAGCAGGTGTAATTGCAGGAGAGCTGCTGGTTTCTAGTGTCAGGGGGGAAAAAGTGAAGCTGAATGTTAGTGCCATGCACACATGTTTCTGTTGTGCAAAGGGGAAATAAAGGGCTTTATTGGACACCCTTGAGTTCATTATAGGCGCTGTGTTTCTCTCAGCCTGCTCGGCTTAGATAAACCTCACTCTGACCAAGGCCACGTCCCCCCTGCTCCAGGCCTTTGCTAAATTGATTTCAGCAATAAAGTGACAGTCTTGCCATAATATACGGTTGGCCTTTAATTAGGGGTCCAAGCCCGAGGAAGCAGGGTAACGCAGCTGCAAAGCAGCAGCGTTTCCATGTCTCCATCGGAGCATGGAACCCTATTGTATCTGTT
>NW_013952614.1:798912-805166 GCF_001266775.1 Austrofundulus limnaeus
AGAAGCTAAAAGATCAACAATATGCTACAAACAACATGACAAAGGCTGACATGCATAAAAGGGCTTGGACCCCGGTCATAACTGCTTTGCAGTTCTAGTTCAGGCTTGTTGCCGTGCCAAGGGGCGCTTGTTTAAGGCTTTATTTACACCCTTGCAGCCTTGCTTGACATGCTGGTCTTCACGGGGAATCAGACCAGAAGATTTTGATAAAAGGTTTGAAATGCCAAAAGCTCTTAAAGTTGCTCAGGCTGTGTTTAAAGTGCTCAACTGTGAACTTGTGTGGGATGCACTGCTTAAGCTGCTCTCAGACTTGTTGTCATCAAAAGGTTTGCAACTGTTGAAACAAATGTCTGTAAAAAAAGTTTCATTTGCCCAACTTCCAGCACAGCCACCGGCACCCTACTACTCAGGCAAATTTGTATTTGAAGTTCGGCGACGACCTCGGAGCGTTCAGCTGTCTGTGTGTTTGAAAGAGGTGTTTCAGGCTCGCGTTTGTAGATTTTGACTAGAAGGTGTTTGTGAACTCCCAAGTACAGTAACCAAAGTGTTTATCATTTATTGTCGGGTTCTAGCCCTGCGTCTTTCTTTTCCTGAAGAGTTTTGCATTCACAAGCTGCACCATCAATCAGACGCTTCCTGCCTGACCTGTGAAAGTCTGTAATTAAATTAGTCTAATTAGTTTAATGAAGTGTCACAGTCTGCTGCCTTTACTATAAGGAGTAAATTGAAAGAAAAATAGGCATCATTACTCATCAGCTGCTCTGTTCTTCAGAGAGAGGGACACGGAAAGAGTTTTCTGTCTATCTTAGAGGAAAAGTCTAACCTTTACCCTGTTTTTGTATTCTCACTCTGGCATTTTTCTATAGCAGTCTGATTGGTCCATTTTGTATCATTGATGCATTTATGGAATGAAGATAAATTGCCCATTTAATTTTGTTGTCCTCTACTTTTTCCTACACGTTCAAGTTTATCGCAACACCTTGGGGAGAGTGCAGTCAATGAGACTGACCCTTTAGGCTTTTACTGAAGCATACAAGGTGCTTAAAGTATGATAACCTCATCAATGATGCTTGTCTTGTAGACGTGGCCAAAGTGTAACCACAGTTTAATGTGATTTAAAGGCTAGCAGGGGCAACTAAACTAGCCTGCTGGGAGCCCAGGAGCTTGGTCAGGGGGTGGCCTGGTGGGATGCTGAAGATGAAGGGAAAAATCAATGGCTAGGAGTCACCTCCATCACTTTAACTAGGCGCTGCAGACGGCCGTGTGCCTCTCAGGGGCCAATTTGTGAAGTAAACTGGAGTGTGTGATTGCTGTTGGAATTCCCAGTGGCCTGAGTGGCCCATTTCTCTGGACCTGGCTCTATTCTAATAACCCTTTTAGTGGAGTACGTACATGAGGCCACTTGTCAGACCCCTCAGTATTTTCTAGCCATAAACAGCCGAGCCGACACTGAGAAACAGCAGAAGTAGTAACCTTCGTTAGAATAACATTTCTGCAAGTCTTTGACTCCTGCTGCATGTGCAGAAAACGGTTTCTATTGGTACTTTGGATGCATAAACTACATTTACCCCTCTGTAAATATTTATAAAGAATTTTAGTTTAGCTTTTTGTATGATCCAACCACATTCTTTCTTTACTTTATGTACATGTATATTTGGTTTGTCTTTAACAACTCGTGTTTTCATTAATAAGAAGACTAAATTTATTACTCTGTTCATATGTGAAGTTAAGCCTCCCCAAAGCAAACCACACTGCTGACCACACAAAACAAAGCAATTATATTTAAAAGAACTGGAATAGAAAGTTGGATTTTCACTGTTTTTAGAAATTTGACTAATACTCCGTCTTTATGGCAGTGAAGAGGGCCCAGGACAATTTAAAAAAAAGAATATATTATTTAAATGATGCATTAGGTTTCTAAAATAGTATAACAATTTAATATGTTTGCTTAAAAACACAAGCATGCTAGGTTATAATTCACTTGTATTTCAAGCAGCCCACATTTTGGTGAGCAACTGCATGAAATCGTAAAAAAGGTCCCCATTAAAAACAGAGTTGCCAAATCAAAATCCAACATGGCTACCGCCATATATGTCCATTTGTCTTGGGAGCTGGATAACTTAAAAATAAGTGAGGTACCAAGTTCCTTTTTGGTGTGTGGCTTCATCTAGGTGTATAAAAAGTGTGCTATTGATAAGTGAGTTGTCATGTCAATTTTGGTGAGGTAGTCACAAAGAGGTTTTTTTTTGAGTCAGCTATGTTTATTTAGCAGTATTTTATGCAATGCTCAGATGGTAAACACTATGGCCATAGTGATTACCATTGTTTCAGTCGACGTTGGCCATAGGCCACTCACGTCGGCTGCATAAACGAATGTGAAATGAGACGGTCTAGTCTACAGCAGACGTATGTTTGCGTGATCACGCTCTGCCTCTTTGCCATGCTGATACGTTTTACATCACGTCAATTCAGTTTTTTTATCAGTGTATAACTTTACAAAGTTCTTTTTTAATAGAAAAACGTTACAAGTAAATACATAAAAAGCATTAATAGCTTTGGTTTACCAGTATCAGCACTTGTAACTGCATTTTATTTAACATCTCATTGCAACAAAAGTTTCTTCAGATAAGTTGATAAACAAACATTTTTTGGTCCGTCATAAATTTCCAAAATCAATCTTGAAAAAATAAAAAAATAAAAATGTAAAATAAAAATCTTCTCCATCATTGTTTTTCTGTTTAATTTGCTGATGATACATATAAGACAATATAGCGTGAGGGCTAGCGTGAAGGCTAACAGTCTAAGCTGAGGTTCTTCTTCCATGAAGAGCTCTGTTGTCCTCCATCCATATTTTCAGTTCCAGGCTGAGTCATTTCTACCTTCTCCTCTCTGTCAACGCTCTCTGGTTTCATTTAAAAGAGTCGATCATCAGATATTGTCCAAGATTAACCTTCAGGGTGGATATAGCTCGCTAGCAGCCTCGCACCGAGGACMTSSWCGTCATCATTTACCCAGAATGCTTTGTGTGTAAATAAAATGGCCCCGTCCGTGTTAAAATATATTTTAAAAAATTTACAAAACTAAACAGCCTACAGTATTTTTACTGTCTTTATATTACAGTTAAAATAAATGTTTATCAAATAAAGTTTAATGTTACAACTAATCGTGGATCCCTTTAAAGGCTAAAATTTGGTGTGATAGTAGCTGAGCATCACTGCCAACACATCCAAACTCTACACACATTGCACAGTACTGTATTTCTAGTTTAAAACTTTGGAATCAATATTGTCTGTTGACAAAATATCTCATGGCCCAATTGGTCAGTACTAGCCAACACAAACGTGGCTGTAACTGGGTCAGTTTAATAAATGTTGAGCTCAGTTTGGTGAGAATCATCCTAACGTACTGTCTGAGTGTCTCAATACACACACAGTTTTTCAGACGTTCCAGGTCAGACAGACAGCTGCATCTTTCTGTAGTGATTTAACAACGAGAAGAAAACCTGCTTTTGCATTTCACCACAGATTTCTCTGATTAAATTAGGCATTGCCTGGTAAGTGTATCAGTCATGCCTCACTAAAATGGGAATTTGTTTCTTGGCGGGGGGAAGAGGGGCATTAAACAATGCCCTTTGTAATAAAAGAAATGGGAATTGCAAATATGAGCAGTCATCAACTTTAATTGTTCTCTCTGGTGACTGCGTTGTGGGTGCTGAGAAGCGAGGGTTCAGGAGAGGCGGCTGGGGACAGAGGTGGTTAAATGTAGCGAGTAACGCACTGCCTGAACAGGCTAATGAAGCTGCTGTTTATGACCCACAACAATTGTGTCACCTCCTGAATGACAAGATGCCCGCTCTCACACGGAGACACACTGACACATAAAGCCGTGCACGCTCCAGAATGTGTATTTGCTCCCTTTTATTCTTGCCGTATTGTTTTCAGAGGAGAGAATAAGGAAATAAAGTGGACAGTTAAACTTTTAAATGCCAGAAACATGGTGCATAAACATTACAAGAAAGCAATTAATAGTTCAACAGACCTATAGATTTTCTGATGCCCCCTCAAGATAAAAATAAAGCAGACAGACCTCGCTGCAAAATGAAAACCAGACAAGAAACTTGATTTTCTTGCCATTAAACAGGAAATCTTCCACTTTTGAGAGCAATCCAGCATGACTTTTAAAATAATTTAGTTTTGGGGAAAGTGTGTTTTGTGTCTGTGTGACACAAAAGATCTTTTTCATCTGAAGGTAAAAATCTGTTTTAACTAAAGTTTTCATTGTTTTTTTAATGTATGAAACATTAACTCAAAGCAGTGAGTGAAACCTCAGAAAGTGCATTTCTAAGCAAGTCAATATTCTTGGCTTTTGTGTTCATTTCCACCACTCAAACCTTTGACCTCCAAATGTAGACTTAAAACAATTCTTTATAAATAGTTATTCATTGTGCAAACACACTATTTCTGTTTGTTAGCACAAGAAAAAAAAAACATTTGTTACATATAAATCAATGGCACATTTTTGTTTTTTTTCTAGTGCCAAATACTGTAATAGAAATATTTCATTTATTTTGAAGCTGGTTTTATGAAAACATTATAAAGAGTTTGTATTTTACATGCTGTAGATTTCTCTTAGAAGAGCCTCAGTTTGGACAAATCATTTAAATCCAGCAGATTTAGGACAAAAATAGGACTTTATCATCGGTGTCAGTTTTGCAGTACATGGCTATTAAAATACAGTAGATTCATTTGAATATTTGGAAGTAGAAATAGCTGCAGCAGCAGCAAACTGTAGCACTTCTGGTGTAGCCAGTGGTTAAACCTGACATTGTCAGACGTTTACTTTTACTACATCACAGTACTTAAAATAATTTTTTTGAGGATTTGTAATTTCACCAAGTATTTTTTATTGTTACTTTTACTTTTATTTGGTTACATTTCAAACCTAAAAACGATACTTTTTCTTATTTAATTTAAAATGTAACACCTTGTTACTCTTTAAAAAATTTAATCTGTCTGAACTCATCATGACAGGAGTTGCTTATGCACTCTGAAAAACATAAGTGTTTAGTTTACTCAACCAAGTCATACAGTAAATACGAGGCAATATACATATTTCTCTTATACATATACTGCTCAATTTACTGAACTTGGTTTAGTGGAACCAGTTTGGTTCAACAGTTTATTTTTAGAGAGTGTGTAAAAATACTTTTACTGTATTTATTCATGTATAATACTAGAAATTTAACCCTAAAAATCATCCATAAATTGGCATGGGGGTGGGGTAGTATATACACAGGTTATTGATAATTAGATTTTTAATGCTTTTTAAGCTCAAAAAATGATCGTATTATACATGAATAAATACGGTACTTTCCTGATTTTTGTGATCAAATGTGTAACTTAAGTATTTTTCTCATGAGTGGAATTTATTTTTACCAATGTCATTTTATGTTAAAGTATTTTTACTTTTACTTAGTTATTTTTTTTCCCAAGTACTTTATAGACCTCTGGAAATTATTGTATTTCTGCATGAGCCACTTTATTTTAAAAATGGAGCTGTTTAAAGACTGCAGTGATTCACTTTGAAGTCAGATCATATTTTATTTAAAACAAACTTTTTTGTTTTTATTAGTAAGTTTTACACACAATGTAAAAATGTTACACAAATCAAAATGCACACAATTATTTCATCAAATAGAAAAATTTAATCAAAAGGAAAACAATATTTTGAGTAGACAGACACAGTATTTCTAAACACATACTACTTCAGACTAGCTATCAGCTCATCAGTCTGTCAGGTTTAACTCCAAACTAAGGTTGTTCAAAGACCAGTTCAAGTAAAATATTATTTCTTTACCAATTACACAGCTGTGCAAAAGTTATAAAGTATCCATTTAAATACATGGATATTTACCGTTGCGTACCCATGTTTTATATAAAGACTAAAGTATTTATTATCTGGGGGCCCGCTGCTACTCTTCCCCCCGGTGGGGTGTGCGGCTGGCCGCCGGCGTGCTGGGGGTTCCCAGGGTCTGGGCCTGGGCGCTGGGGTGTGTGCCGGCCTGGCCTGGTGACTGCCTGTTGGGGCTCGGGGCCTCTGGGCCTGTCGGGCTTTGGCCTGGAGGGGGTGTGCCCTGGGGGCCCGGACCTCTGTGCCCTTTCCTGGATCTGCTTTGGGGGGGGTCTTCCCGTGCGGGTGCCCCTTGGGGCTCTGCGCTCGGGATTCCTCTCAGGCCCTTGGGCTCTGGTCTTCCC
>NW_013952614.1:805504-807829 GCF_001266775.1 Austrofundulus limnaeus
ATATACTTCTAATCGCTATTTCAGTCTTTCTAACTCTCTAATTACTTCTCTCTCTGTTTTTCTCGCTCTCTATTTTCTCTTCACAAAAAAATACTTAATGGTGTGGAGAGGATGGCTATAAGGGGAGAAGGGAGGCCATCCAAAAAGAAAAAAAAACATAATGGTGTGGAGAGGATGGCTATAAGGGGAGAAGGGAGGCCATCCAAAAAAAGACTAAAGTATTTATTGTGCCAGTGTAGAGTTGGTTGAACTAGTTGTGAAGGTTTGCACAAAGAGCAAATATTCACTACCTATAAATGACTATAATTATCATCAGTAGTGTATTTCTGAAAGATTTGTTCAGTAACACACAACTTCTTTCACACATCACTGTTATTCAACTTAGATAAGCTGTTTTGTTCGTTCTTTTTAAACATACATATTTTTATTTGACCCTTAATTAGATAAACTGTGTTTCAAACCACAGCTCACATTTACAATAAATTTACAAAATGTAACAAAATTAGTCATTTTCAGAAATATCTGAAAAATAATTTTGATTACCTTTTTTAAAACTGAGCACTGGATGTTTAAATTTAACTTGTTCGCATTTTATTTATGTTTAATTTCCTGCATTTTTGCAGTAATTATCTGATCAGAAGTTTGAACTGGCTCAGTTCAAAGCTGGTTTTGTTAAATAACTGGACTCAGAACATGATCAAACAGTAAATACGTGTAGTCGCAGATTATTTTAAAACTGTAATCCGTTAAAGGTTAGCAAGTAGAACTTCTTTCTGTGTGCATTTTGCAGTGTAAGACACTTATAAATAAACACAATGAAAGCAGAAAAACACGATAAGGAAGTCAGTCGCTCTAATTAACGGTTAATTCTTCTGAGGACTGTACGGACGTGATAAAGGCAGGGAGGCTTACTGAAGTACATACAGTGTTGTACATGATAATTCCTTTACAGTTGAGTTTTAATCCAAGTTCAGGAGGTTGATTTGCTGCTTGTGTGGTAGGTGTGTGTTGTGGTGGCGTGAGGCTGAGCTGTGCCAGTCTCTGTTGCCACCTAGAGCTCAGCGCGAGTTTCCCTCGTCTCCGTGGACATCACAGAACAGGAGCGGCACTCTGCTCCTGCCCTTTAAAAACCTCCGATGAAAGACGTGGCATTTCATTATCATATATGTATGTGTTGGTGCCAGAGGGGCCGCCAGCATGTGCAACGCAAGAAAAAAACTACTTTCCCTCCTCTTCCCTCCTCCTTTCCTCTCTCTTCTCCTTTATCTCCTCAGTGGGATGGAGACATCCCACAATGCAGGAGCCCATCAGCTGCTGCAGGCTCTTCAGGGAGGGAGTGTCTCTCACTCCTCTTTCCCAAAAAAAAAGCACGTCTCTCAAGAAGGGGCCACTGATGCAAAACTCAGCACCGTAGCCGAGCTGCTGCAGCTCACAGAACAGGAGGAGGGAGGATGTCGCCGCTTCAAGTCCCGTCTTTCTCTGGATCAGTGGCTGGAGCTGCAGCATGTGCAGAAGGAATAACAATGTTTAGACCAGTAATTATGGGTGGGATCTTTTTACTTTATTTTTTATTTTTTAGTAGAACTTGGATATGTTATCAACCATTGATGTGATGACAGTCTGCCTGATTGCAAAGGTTACACAGGTTGTTTTAAAAAGACTGCAAATTATAAGGAGGAAAACTGTAAAGACCTAATTGTAAAGAACCAAATTCCACATCATCGTTTCTTTTTATAGACTTTTTTTATTAGGATGAGTCATCACATATATTTCACTTTGCGAAAGTTGTAAACGGTGATAAATGAAATAATCTTTTACATAAGTAAAAGAAATATATGTCTTTAGAGTGCAGAAACTTAAAGATATATTGTAATGAACAGAGCAGGATAGTGTACATTTGTCTATTTTATGCATTCAGCCTTTAAAACAAGCAGAGTTCCATTAAGATAAGAGTGAAGACACCTTTAAGACAAACATTACATTTAGACATCTATGTGTATTCTTAAAAACTTGTTCCTCATTCCAGTTTAAATACAAGAACAGTACAATATATTCAGATTATGTAGAACAGGAGTTCTTAAACTTTTTGCCCTCGGGGCCCAATTTCTTGAACATAAAGTGACACGAGGCCCAGTCAGACATTACCAATGTATGGATCAAAATGATAATTATTCTAAATATTACTTTAATTCGTATTGTATTTGCATTACAACTAAATTAAATACACTTACAGTTTAAAAGTAAAACTCCTGTCAAGTAATCACAAGACATGATTATGACAAACATTTTTTTAAATATTGTAACTAAACACACACACACACACAC
>NW_013952614.1:811538-812716 GCF_001266775.1 Austrofundulus limnaeus
ATCTGCAACTGTATTTCATCATGTTTTTAACTTTTAAAATATTACATGGTACAAACAGAGGCTGCACTTCATATTGGTGACAAACTTTGGCTTTTTGTGATGTGTTGCTTTCATTTTTGTTTCTACTTTTAATTTAAAATATGTTTCCACTCTTGGCATGTTTCTAAGCTTCTTCCTCTACATATTAAAAAAGTTGTCAAACATCTTAGTGGTGCACTACTGCTACTCGTGGTGAGAAAGTGTATTGCACCTTATTTAAAATCAATGCGGTCCGACGGCCCTCTTCGGACCAAAGCTAAAAAATTGTTGTTCTTTTGAGGCCCTCAAGGTGGCGCTTGCAGCCCATAGTTTAAGAATCTCTGACGTAGAATATACACTCAAGTTAGCAACAAAACATGACATAAAGCACTGTGTTGTTACGGATTTTAGTCCAATCTTAGTCCAAAACAGCGGTGCAGCCCTTGGGACTATTTAGCAGCAATAAATAAATCTCTTCTGACATTGCTGTGAAGGAATGATTTCACTGAGCTTTGTGTGTATTCTTTAAGCACAGCAAGTTCCCACAGCAGCGTTTTCTGTAGGTTTACATGTAGACGGGATCATATTTACAGATCGATACGTCCTCTCTAGTGCAAAATTGACCTTCTTGAGCTTTATATCATGTTCTAATGTCATTCTCTTATCAAAAACATACCCAGAGTTTTGCGTTGACTCATTCATGTATGTTGGAGAAATCCTTGAATCTCCTGTAGCCATGTGGAGCTAATTAAACACTTGCTGGTACAAAGCACCGCCTATTTACACAAAGCTCCTCCCTGTAGCTCAGTCTGTAGCCGAGGTCCCGCCCCACAGAGCCCCCCTCCTTTGAAGTATTGTTGGAAATGGTAGGAGGTTCGTAAAGAGACAGAGGCCAATTTCAAGATGTTTAGATACAGTAGATAGGATGTGATACAAAGTCAAATGTACTGTAACGGTACTGGTTTGATGCTGTTTTATTGCTGTTTATTTGAATAATTGATGTTGGGCGCCAGTCAGGTCTCCTCGTGACATGTAGGATGTTTTTAACCAAATTGAAATGTTTTAATTGCTAGTAGTAGATGGTTTAGAGTTAGTTAAATTTACCGCACACCAGGACAAATAGATTACAAAAGAAAATTATAAATATACTGTATATACCC
>NW_013952614.1:813568-822455 GCF_001266775.1 Austrofundulus limnaeus
AAGTTTTACTTTTAGGAGTAAAAGTTTTACTTTTAGGAGTTTTAATTTTAAGTGTACTTAAAATACACTTACTTGTAAGTGTATTTAATTTAGTTATAATGTAAATACAATAAATATTAAACCAAGCTTTAGAATAATTATCATTTTTGATCCATACATTAGTAATGTCTGGCTGGGCCTCGTGTCACTTTATGTTCAATAAATTGGGCCCCGAGGTCAAAAAGGTTAAGAACCCCTGGACTATTGGGCTCACACGCACACCTGACAGTCATAGTGTGTCACACACTACAGAATTAAATACATCATCATCACATGGCCTGCAAAATCTCAAATAATAATTATTGACAGTTTAACTGATGATTAATTGCACATGATACAATTTTACCCAACCCTAGCTGATGAACTGTTTTCCTCAAGAATTACTGTAAGTTAAAAATAAATTTCCACATAAACCAATAGTTAATTATGTCACATTGTCGCTTTTTAAAAGACCGTTCAACAACAAAAGTTGGATCATAATGCACAACATAGGGTCAGTACACATACCTACTCTATGATTAGTGCTTCGGTCTTCTGTGATGGTTCCTCCTGTTCTTTAGATTTCTCTTGTCAGAAACATTCACCAGGCAGTTCTTCATCAGAGGCTTTTTCTCTGATGTACTTTAAGGTCTTTGTTTTTCATCCTCTATAGTAGCTCTGACCCTTATACACAGTATATATTGTAGGTCTGCTGTCTGTCTGTCACACACCGAGTAAAACGAAGGGAAATGCAAATTGGACATTTATTCACTTAGTGCATGAATTTCCAAGTGCCTTACAGAACATAAAAGGCATGATGAGCACTTTGTGCAGAACCCACTGTGCAGTACCTGCTCGGTCCTAAACAGCAGGGGGCATAGTTAGAAACCAAGAAGCGAACATAATGGAGCATTTAACAGCTAACCAACTGGAATTTTTTTCTCTTCATGGCTTTGTGAAAAGATGGATTTCAGCTAACTACTTGTAGTCAAGGGAACGGCTTTTAATCTAAATCCTGCATTATTTATCTTTGCATATGCTGTTTCTCTGGTCATATGCTGGTGCTATTTACGTACGGATCAATAAAGCTTTTAGTTTTGTGGCCATCTTTATATTATGTGCTCTAAAATGTGACTGCTCATTTTCTCCAGAAGCAGCAAATACGCTCAGAGGAGGTTTCTGTAGGCCCGGGTAAATAAGCCACACCACAAGTACAAATAAACAAACAGTGGGCTCTGTCAGAATGCAATTTTCAAATGTGTTTTTACTTTCAGCCTTGGCACCTCAGTGAAATTGAAAAAAAAAAACATGAAGATTAGGGTAGTGTGTTTTTTTTTTCCTTTCCAGATTGGAGGATGAAGCTCTGTAGGCAGACAGACAGCTGGATAATACCAGCACCGGTGAAGTACTGCTGTGCTGACACCCGCCTGCGTTCCCTCCGGCACAAACAGGAGTGATTGGTGGTTGAGGGTTGGAGTGGCAAGGATAAAGAGCACATGAGAGAACCTGTGATGGCCCTCCGAGGCCAGGCAAACCAGCATCACTCCTTCCCCCAGGGACACTCACTAAATCAGAGCAGGAGGAGGCATGGGAGGCACTTCTCTGGCTTTATGAGGTAGTTAGCATGGTTTGGCCCTTCCTCCTCCTTGTTTCCCATTTAAGAACTGACCGGCCCTCTGATAACAAATGGCGCCACAGGTAATTGGAAAATTGGCAGGCTTGTCTGGGAGATTTGGTAGATGGCACAAGTGTATACGACAAGGGAGTTCATGAAGTGTCATCCCACGGCTAGATTTATGTCAACTTCATGAACCGGCACCAGAAAGTATCCAGAGTTCAGGAAAACACGGCTCATTTTTCTTGAGAGGGAAAGCTGCATTTCAAGACTGTTCCAGAAACTCTGACAAGGTTTCTGTTAGTAAGCATTGATTTACAAACAACTCTTTGCATTGACCCTAAAGTTTCTACACAAACTTGAAAATAGCTTCACACATCCACTTATTTTCATGAAAATCCAGAAGAGACACATGGGCTCATCTTCATCCCCAACCAAACAGGTAATTTTCATTTTTTTTATAGTTTTATTGGATTATATTAAGCTTTTATAGTTTAATCTTGAAAGCTTTACTTGTAAAAATTTACTTTGGGCTTGTGATGTAAATTGGTTTGAAATTGAGGGTAAGAAGACAAAACAAACATCACCAGTAATGCAAGCATAAATTCCTCCATCTGACTTTTTTTGTTCAGACCCAGCTAACAATTGAAGCTATTACATTTGTCTGAAGAGTTATGAGCAGTTGATTTATTTACATGCTAAAACAACATTTTGTTGTTGTTTTTTATACATAGTATACTTCATTTTGATTGATGTAAAACCTGTCATACACTTGGTCTTTTTATAACAAACTATTAAAGTGGCATTATTATGTGTTTCTCAGGCATCTTTTTAAATACTATACCATAATAAAGTATCTGTGTCACCTTTAGCTGTTGTTAAAATGCTGTTTTTTATGTTTAAATAGAAAATAAACTTATCTTCTCATCACTTCCTCTTCTAAACACCTTGAAATTGGCCTCTGTCTCTTTAAGAACCACCTTCCACTTCTGTCCCACCCATTTCAGTGCAGAGGGGATGGGGGGTTGCACGCACTATGATGCAGTTTACTTAGCATCTGAAAATACATTTCCTCAAAGGTATTTTGAATCTGAAAAGAGCTTCACTGAGTGAGAAGTGTTAGCTCAGCAGACAGTTTAAGTTTCACTTTCACTTTCACTCTACTGCCGAGAGCCTGCAGGAGTTATGGGCGGGGTGTGTGGGGTTGGGGGTGGGGAGATGTGCTCCGTGATGAGGAAGTTCAGCTTAAAGACACGTCCCAGGGGCGTTTCTGGTCCCCACCTGTCGTTTTGCTCCTCAGCATTTCTTCCTAAAAATGCTGCAGGATTTCTCAAACATGCATGAATGAGACAAAGCAAGGCTTTTGGGCATGTTTTTATGAGAGTATAACATTATAACATGATATAAAACTCAAAAAAGTTGATTTTACATGATATTGCCCCTTTAAAGCCCAAGTTCTTCACAACTGAGGTATAAAAGAACATAAAAGCAGTCGGGATGCTACCTGAAAGACATTATTGTCCTTGGGTGTCCTGAAAGGTGCTTTATAAATAAAATGCATTTATTATTATTATAACCTTAATTATAGCATTTAAATTTAAATCTGTGCACAAATGTATGGATTGAACATGTTACCGCAATCAGTTCCACAATTATTCATTTAAAATCTTGAGATGGTTTTACTACTGACTGCAACATTTTTGTGTCCAAACACCCCACAGAGCAGACAGCTGTGGGCCAGATCTGGTGTCAAGCTGGCCCTGCTGGCTAACTGCTAGCATGGCAAGTGGTTTGTCAACCAGATGTGGGCCAAGTCTGGCAATTATGGTTTATGTAGTGCTGACCCATGCATGGACCACCTTTTGCAAACCACACCTGGGCCACCAAAGACCATCATTCTTTACGGTATCTTTGTTGATTGTTAGAGTGTTAATGCACTGTGTGGGCCAGAACTGGGCCAGACAAATTTTGCTATGTGGGATTCTAAAGGATCCACAACCATAACTACTGTAAAAACTGAGAGCAAAGCCCACACAGCAATTAAACAGTCTGCCAGGCAGCCGGTCAGTCTGCTTGATACCCTGCTTAGATCTAACAGTAAATTTATACCCACTGGTTTTACTTGTAAAGTAAACATGACATACAACATGTCTGACAAACAATGCTTACACAGTTCATGGTCCATCTAACATTTGGAAATTATTATCAATTTATCACTCTTTTACAACTTTTTTTATGTTTATGTTTATGCTGAAGATGGTTGTGCTTGAACGCAGTCAGGCTCCATTGCAACACAATCCATATCAAACAACTGTTGCAAAAAGGATTTTATTAAACAAACACAGTCTATGTAACAAACTGATGCAAAAACTATCCTGTGCACAAATGTATTCCTTAGTTCCTGAAAGTTCAGGTTGGAACCTCAGTGGGGGTTATGAAACACCAAGTAAAGTGTCCTGATGCATCTCAATAATCCAGGTAGAAAAAACTTATGAGGTTGAGTTTGGTCCTCCGGATGGATAGTTTTTTGTTGAACATCCAACTTAGAAGACTCCTCTGTGAAACGCCACCTGTTAGTTATGGATGGGTTTTTATCTCCCAGGATCTACAGAATCTTTGTTGTGATGGACAATTTGGCGTTTGTAGGGTCTTCACAAAATCTGGGAATCAAACTAAGTAAAATTACCGGAGTACAATTGTGACATCAGCCCTGATGAAGAGGATGGTCAGTGAGCATCTGATGGTCGGCCTTCATCCATGGGACACCAGGCCAAATTACTTTGGACCTGCGAGATACAACTTCTTAGGAAACATTATGGGTGGACTGGGCGTCAGTCTGGGGAAGTAACAATGACAGTTCCATTGGTTGGTGAAGCTGTGTTTTGGGACAAACTGTCACGTCTCTGCTTGGTTAGGAACACAAGGTTATGTGTGAGTTTAAGGGATAGCTACTGGAAATGTTTATTGTCTGGAGAGGGGCTGGCCGCTTGCCTCCATCACCCCTTGATGATGGAGGAAAGCAGGGGAGGGGATGTTGACCCCATTTTGTTGACCAAAGGTTTGAGTTGTTTTGTTAAGTGAGCCTTAATGCGAAAGAAAAAGTTCATAACAAATATTATGTTTAAGCATAGGTCCATAAGTGCAGCTGACACCACCCACCAATCTCCAGTAGTCATCTTTCAAAAGCGGGGGTACACCCTCAATTGCAGGTTGAACTGATTTTGTAATAATTTCGTCAGATTTGTCTTTGCATGTGTAGACACTTGAATGAACTGGGGAGCTAAGATCCTAGTTCCGAAGCCCTTCCATTCACTTCTTTAACAGAGCTTTTTCTGCAGCCCAAACGGAAGACAGGCGACACGGCGGCTGAAGGATTTTTTTCCACCAAACAGGTTCCAGCACTAAACCGAAGCAAGAACTCACTTAGCCCCAGCTATTTCTTCTTCTTCCAGCACTGTCAGCACAAAAAATAGATACTGTGCTGATGCTTGGCTGGGCCAGAGGCAGAAAACAGCTTTTGTCAGTAACCAGGGGCTGGCTCATGGAGACCAAAACCCAATAAAAATATTGTGAGTGCCATAGTTAAAAATACACAATTAGTTTTCCTTTTACTTTGCTCCGTTTAGGACAAAATACTTTGAGTCAGCATGAAAAAGAAGTAAAAAATGGAGTAACATCAAGTGGAATAACTTCACCATGTCTTCTTGCAATTTTTTTGTGTGTTAGCTGTATGGGTACACAACGGTAGTGTTTTTTTGTTTGTTTGTTTTAACAAAATGTTTTGAATCAGGTCTCAGAGAAAAAGGTTTTGGAATAACCTGGGGCCTCATGTATCAACGGTGCGTACGCACAAAAACCTTGCGTTCGCCATTTTTCACGCAAAACTCCAGATGTATTAAAACTCAACTGAACGTGGAAATGTGTGCTGCCCCACGCCAACTCCAGGGCTGGTGTCACACGTTTCTGTGGTTCTGGTTCCATTGGCAACATTTAGAGATGATTCTGAGAAACTGTTCATGATGTGAAAATGATTATTGTTCACAGCAGACACACATGATTAACAATTATTACATCCACATGATTAACAGTTATTACATCCACATGTTTAACAATTATTACATCCACATGATTAACAGTTATTACATCCACATGATTAACAATTATTACATCCACATGATTAACAATTATTACATCCACATGATTAACAATTATTACATCCACATGATTAACAATTATTTCATCCACATGGATGCAGTTAAATAAAGGATGCGCAAAGTTGTGCCAAAAATACATTTAACAGGAAAGGATTTAGTCTTACTGGAGGATATAATAAATAGTGAAACACACAGAGCTTTTATTTATTTATAAACAGAATTTTGTGATCCACGATAACGAGTGGCTCATCAGCCGTTTTCAGGAATTATTCTTTTTCAGTTTGGCACTGCTGCGTTCTGCAGCGCGACGCAGCGAGTAGCCACGTGCACCATGCGTGCACGTGCAGCAGCAGCGATTGAACTGGGGTTCCACAGGAGCTTTCCAGAGGGAGCTGGCAGACCCATCAGGACAGTGCCAGTCCAGTCCACCCAAAGCAGAGTCATGACCAATGGAATCGTCTCATCCATCTGATTCTAAAGGCTGAGTTATGGTCGCGCTCTGGAGCACGCGCACCCTCGCCGGCAGTGGAGGTGTTTCATACTTGGCGTTTACGTTGTAGATTTCTCCAAAATGACACGTGGAAGTACACTTAACAACCTGTGAAAATGCTGTAAGTAGGAGAGCAAAAGCTTGACAAACAGACTGCACACAAAGGCTGCGGCGTGCAGCGTTTGCAGAGACTCTCCAACATCATGTCACATTATGAAAACTCCCTTGAGACTCAGAGACTCATTTCTACATATCAGCTATGAAATAAACTAAGATCTATGTTCTACCAAACATTTAAGTTCCTCTGTGTTTACAGTAATTATGGTAATAAACTCGTGCACAAAGTTAATATTTTCAGACTCAAAATGGATGGATGAGCCAGCTGCGCAACACAGCAGCATGCACATACACACACCGACACACAATCACTCGTTCTTTGCGTGATAAACATATTTTATTCTTACTTAGGATTTTTTTCTCACTCACATTATATTAAATTCATTATTTTCCTGACTCTAGAAATCATTTCTGATCACGCAGGGATCAAACAAACGTGTCCTTCACACATGCAGGAAGTAATTTGTATCTGTTTAACATATGTTAATGAAGGCGTGTCAGGGGAGGTGTCTCACATGCGTTCAGTTCCACGTTAATTGTGATGTACAGAAGAAATGTGCGTGGATTCAGGCGTACGCACGTTTTGATACATCTGGATTTTTTTGTGCGTAGACCGTTTTCTGGATTTAACCTTACGCCACGTTTCAGTTTCCGTGATTTCGTGAAACTATCACCTTTTTTTAAGGCGAAGAAGCAAACCAACTTTTGTCTAAACAAACATTTGTTTATTCACTATTTTGGATGTAACTGTTTTCATACTTGAGATTGAATTGTCTGCACAAATGTCGTTGAAATACAAAAATACACAGCGCCATAGAGGCCTGGCATGGAAACTACAGTGGATTAAGCAAGTACAGCATTATAGTGTAAATGTGTAACTTTTTTTTACAATGAACATCAGAAAATCTGTAACGTATACAGAGATAATTCCCATATAAATGAGATCAAGATAAAACAAAAACAGTGACTAAAATCCTTCTTGACTGACAGTAATTAGCACCCAGCTATTGTCTGTTCTCAGCTTGCTGAAGGCAAGTGGATTCATGAGGTGCTGTGGTCTGCGGACCCTAACCTGGTGATCACACATTCTGGTGTGTAGATGTGTCTATTAACCTCTGTGGGGAGGGGGGTAATTGTATCTGTCAGAGCTGTTTAATCACCACTGCAGCTCACGCCACTGTCACTTTCACTTTGTCTGGTTTTCTAAATCAGCTGGTGTCTGCTCTCTCTGTTTCACATTTATCTTTGTTGCTTTAAAATGCACATTTACATGTACAGTGTCACCAGCTGGGAGCACGCCGAACAGCTCCACCTCCATGTGAGGTCATCCAACATGTTGCTTTCACAGCTAAAGGATATTATATGAAATGATTTCCAAGATATTTTGCTAATGTAGGTGTGTTGTGAAGGGTTTCAGCTACAGTCACTCTAAATGTCAGCATAATATTTTTCAAACTGACTGACTTACATCGATGTCTGTTTTTCGAAGTCAGTTGGGTATTGTGGCCATTTTGAATTACCTTGGCTTGTTGGCTTCAAACGTTCATGACCTGTAGATATACTCAATGATTATTTATTTTCATTTATTTATTCAAAAGGCCAGTGCACATGAATCAATATTCTATGAATACAAATGCCCCAGAATTAGCTCAACAGCTAAATTTCATTATTATTAGTGTAGACTGGGTATGGTTGTAATAACTTTTGCTTCACCATATGTAACTCCTTGATTTTGGGAGATTGAGTTCTCAAACTGTTTTACAAAATACTCACACATGTTTACTACAAATGGTACTGATTGAGAATTCTGTAAGTACATCATAGACTTTGTGACTTCATGTCAAAAACACAAAGGCTCTTTGTTACAACCTACCCCAGTAGTGGGGTAGGTTGGAACACATGCTGGGGTGAGTTGTAACAATAACCCAAAATAAGCAAAAATAGAGGCTATGTTGTAGATTTAATTTTACAACAAGTTTATTTGAGAAATACAACATCCCAGAACAATGTTTCACTTTTTTCAAATAATGTTAAACACCCATTTTAGTTTTCTCCACTGGCTAATTTGTCAGTCTGCTGCTAGACTCTAATAGTCATAAGATCTTTTCTTGTGCCTCAGAAAACTTTGCTAATTCTGTAACAAACACTGGTAAGATCAATGGATCCCTGTTTCCTCAGTCTCTAGTGATTTGTAGTATCTCACAGGGCTCTAGACTAACTTTTTTTGCACCGGTGCACCTAACATTTTTTCTTAGGTGCTCCAGCACAAAAGTTAGGTGCACCCAAATTTTCAACTACGCCGCATTTAACATCAGGGTTTTACAGGTTATTTTTTTAAAATCACTGTTCATTAAGGCAACATTAACTCGAAAATAATTAGTTAACAGTCTAGTAAACAAGAAGTTCTTTATTTGAACCAGAATTGTACATTGTATAACTTACTGAAAAGTATTTAAAGTGATTCTATAAAATTCTAAGTGCAAATGTTTAAGG
>NW_013952614.1:823544-824914 GCF_001266775.1 Austrofundulus limnaeus
CGTACGCGCACTGGGGTACCCATCTGCGATAGCCTTAGAGGGCGGAGCTTACACGACCTCAAAACATAAAGTCCATTTCAAAACTACAGCCCTTTAAGAAGAATCTTGTCTGCCATCTGCTGGACACTTTTTGTTGTGCTCATATTTAGACATCCTATTTTGCAAATGCTGCCTTTTTGAAATTTGATATGCTTGTTTGTCTTTGTGTCTATGGTGTATAATGATGTGATTGTGATGCTGTATTTCTGAGTGTTTTATGTGCTGCAGAACAGGAACTTGCTGTAAAACAGCAATTATGCTGAGTCAGGCTTGATTTTTAGTAATCTTTTCCTGTTAAATCAATAAATCAAATCAAATCAAATCAATCTGATGGGTTGTATGGGTGTTACAATCCACCCTAAACCTGTCAGCCATTGTTTATCTAGCTGTATTAGCATTGTGCTTTGAAATTAGCTGAGGAAAAATGTATCACATTTTGCTTGAGAAGATACCTTTTAAATCTACATCAGTTTTATGATTCTAGCTATAGCTGTGTAAGGCACCAAAAAAATATACCTTTGGTCAAAAAAATTTACTTTCTTACCTCAAAATCATTTTTTTCTCATTAAAATTTGAACACACCAACTTTCAACCCTGATATCCACCATGTGAGGTTGAGAAGTGAGTGGCTTAATATTGAAATTATCACGACTTCTATCTGCTTTCTAAATGGTCAAACTGGTGGTGTTACAACTCACCCCGTGTTACAATCATCCCCGGTCTCCTCTACCTTAAAATTCATCCAGTCGTTCAGTCAGTCAGAGTTTACTTCAAATAGTGGCAGAACATCTTGTGCAGTTTGTTAATGCTCTGAACACTTGTTAGGAATTTGTATTAGCAACTGTCCACATACCAGAGAGGTGTCAGGTTGGCGCTTTGTCAACCAGATGTGGGTCTGGTCTGGCAATGTTGGCACTGTTTTTAAGATGTCATGCCACAACTGGCCCAGTCCTGGTTTGATTTATGCAGCCCAAATCTATCAGTGTCAGAACAGGACCTGTTGTGGTTTAGTGTTTTTGGTGCTGGCCCTTGCATGGACCTGCAAAGGGCCATCATTTTTAGATGTGTGTGAAACAATTAGCACTTTTGTATTTTAATCCCCACCACTGCCGAAAAGAATCTAAATGCTAATCAAAAATTCAAGATGGCCACCTTAGCTAACTTTAAATGGCTATAATTCAACCTTTTGTAGAATTATTGAGATGAAATTTATTGTGGAGTAGCTAAGAATAATCACATCCCAGTTGCTGATGCTAATCCCAAATTAAGCTAACCAGTAATGCTAATTTAAAAAATAGCTCAAATTCTGCCATTTTAAAACATATATATAT
>NW_013952614.1:825054-831253 GCF_001266775.1 Austrofundulus limnaeus
GCTAAGTCCAAGTAATTCAAACTTTTGTGAAGCACATTCAACTCTGTACAGAAAAAAGTACTCAGAGAACAATCTAAATGCAAAATCCAAGATCCCCACCCACTTGTCACTTATTTGTGGTGGCACCTGGGATGGCCAGTCAGGTGCCCGAGGTGGCTCTTGCCACCCTGGCCACCCCTCTGGCTCCGCCCCTGACCAGAAGCTCCTGATTCTTCAGTTTTGATGTTTCAGAAAGACTTTCTGTATGTGGGAGCTGAGTGTTTGTTGTCCTGTCTTTGCAGGAGGAGGAGGAGGAGGAACCGCAGCTGCAGGAGAATGATCCTGTCAAACAGGAAGTGGCAGAGCAGGAGATTCCAAATTGAAGCTGATGGAGAGTATGTGGACGTCTCACCTCCCGTCTTTGCCTTTTCTGTTCAGACTATAGCAGCGAAAACTTTCTACTAGCCTTCCAAAGTTTGGATTCAGCCAGCAGTTAGCTTCCACTCTAGAAAGCTTAACAACCAGAGATGTATTTTAGAAAACACTATTCAGATAATGAGATTTTTAGTTTTAAGGGTAGAGTTTGTACTTATAGATGGAGCTGAACCGATGGACAGTTTCTCTTGATCATTCAGGAGCTACAAATGTCTGACATTTCTGAAACACTCGATGCAACCTGTTTTCATACGTGATTGATCAGAAAATGTGTTCTCAGAATCCTGTTTACAAACTCAAGCAAGCACATTGTGGCAGAACGTTTGATTTCCTTTGAGCCCACAGAACACATTTCTATGCTGAGCACACCTTTACCTGCCTGACGTCAGCAGTGAAGCTTTTTTATTGTCTTCAAACACATTTCATTTGACTGGTTGGTTTTTGAATTGCGTGTTTATTTTCCTTTTCTTTCGTAAAACATCAGAATCTGTTCCCACCGTTGTGTAAAGTATTAAGTTTTCTTCTTGTCCTACCAGTAAGGGTGTCCCGATCAAGATTACAGTTGGATGGGTATTTGATATCACACCATATTATCTTAGACTTGTGAATTAAATCATAACAGACTTTGTGATATCAAGAAACTCATCATCCAAACCAATCGATATTGTGATAAAGCTGGTGATTCACACCCCCCATTTCATGATATTACCTCTGTCAAGCTTCAGATGGTGCTGTTTAACAAATACAGTAGGTCACCTGACTGGGCTGCTAGCTGCAATGATGCTTAAGGCTGGTTTATACTTCAACAAACATGAGACAGCGGATCGGTTATTGGGATATTTTAGAGGTCTTTGTCTCAGAGTGTTCATAGTGAGAGGATGGCACGGGGAAATTTCATCATAACTTCTTCCTCCACCCTCCCACAGTGCTCCCAATGGAGCACAAGTCATGCTCATAGCTAAGCATATAAACAACCCAGTGATAGCAAGATAGACAAAGGTTGTTGTTTTTTTCTCACTTATTAATCGAGGACAGGTCCAGATACGATCAGGGCAATTCCTACATCTACATAAACACTACGTTTTATATTTTTTATATTTCCTATTTATTTCAGGTCAAGTCATATCTTGTGTTAAGGTTCAGTAAACAAGCCAAATGAAGCTGTTACAGGCATCCTTTCACTTAAGCGGGTAGCATGAGGACACCAGTCATTTCAATGTCCTCTGTTTCATATGGTCATTGCATTTGGCCACTTGAGTACCGTCCCTTGAGGACCCCCTTCAGCTCAGGGCTCTAGATAAATGCCTACCTGCCTGCCTGACATCACTAATACAAGACAGTTAACCCTAGACCAGAGGCAGTTCTCATGCAAATGTCTGCTGCTCGTTTTGACAAACTCGTCCACCTGTTACATTCAGCACGTACTGACGCACAGCGTGCCGACCTGAGTCCTGGAGAGACCATCGGTGACACTTCAAGCTTTGTAGAGATGGTATGTTTTGTTAAGCGGAGCTAGAGATGCACCGATCCGATAAATATCAGTATTGAAAAAAATCTAGATCGGATATTGGTGAACGTAGGGCCTCTATTGCATATATTCAGTCTAATTTGACATGGTAAGTCAAAAATATTTGTCAGAGACGGCAATAGAGACTAGAATAGAAACTGCACGGTAAAGTGTGCTAACACATAGAGGAGATAAAATATGTCAAAGCCATGAGTTTTATGTGATATATTTTACATTACTTTTTGAATTACTAATTGCTCTTTTTTACATTGAATGTTATACTCTTATACCCCTGAAGAAGGTAAAGTTGAGTTATTTCTACCTGCTTCACTAAGCTTGTGAAGCTATTCATTTATTTAGGGTTACTGTAGACTACGGGAGCACAGTGATCAAATGTATAATTCAGAACATTTAAGTGTTTAAAAAAAGAGGAAACAAATGTTTAAGTCAACTGAACAATGTTTGTGAAAACGAATCGGTATTGTTCAGATATTTGTATCGGACGTGAAAAAAGTGGATCGGCGCATCCCTAAGCAGAACTGTCCTACGCCTTTCCCCTGAGCTGCGTTAATCCACTTCTCTGCCTGTTTGCTGTGAAAAAAATGAAGGGGGAACGATTGTCTCTGTGGTTAAAAAGGAAAAATAAAGATAATGCAAGGAATAAAACTATGAACGCCCTTTTACTACCCACAACTACTATTTCTATTGTTCGTTGCAAGGAGCCATTCAAAAGATTCGGAGGGATAACAGGTGGAAGCTACGCAATTTTGTCAATCATCATCGACAAAACGAGTGACTTGAAGTATAAACCAGCCTTTACACTGATAACAGGAAATTGTTGTTCATTGTTACATGCTCTACTTTGGATTGAATGATGCAAACATCTTGGGTAGATGAAAATCTCTTGTTTGCCTCATCCTTTTTTTTATTAAATTTGCTGCAACGATGCTAACAGGTAAAAACAGCTTGCGCACCATCGTAAAAAAAATGTTCCGTACATGATAAATCGCTGGCATAAATTTTTATGTGGTCTCTATTGTGAATGCTGTATTTCAGTTGTAATTCAGTGCGATTGATTCATGTGAAACCATAGACAGTACTGACTCAGGATCTGAGTGCCAGCTACTCCACTACAGATCAGTGAATGATGCCTTAATCAGTACTCTAATCTGATACCTGGGATTGGCTCGGGACATCCCTACTACTACTTGTTTATCAGTTTGATTTCAGTTCCTAAATCCCAGTCTTAGCAGTTTTATCTGTCTTTAGTTTAAACTCTTTGGGGAATCGTCTCCCACATCTCAGTAAAGCAGCTAAACATTTTATATGAACGTATGTAAAAACAGGCTTCAGTCATCTCAAACCAGCTGCTCCATTTACATTGTTTTTTTAGATAATGCGAAGAGTCAGAAAGTGATGACTACATTTAGTTCCCATGACTGTTCTGCTCATGTATTGGATCTGACCAGAGCCACTGTCCGGCTCAACAAGTGTCAGATATCCACAGTGAATCTGGAGTTGACCCCTGAAGTGCCAATAAATCTGAAGTGCAAAACAGTTTTGGTTTAATGATCATCACACAAATATAAATCCTTCAGCTTTGGGTTATCTAAGCTTGCTGGTAATTTTTACCTCCACCAATTGCAATTTGTGCCCTCACTTCATACTGAGTTGTCATTTTATACCAATAGACAATTGCACCCATGCACCTACTGCATGCTCTTATCACTATAGGTACCAGCTCCTCTTGATTACAGCAATACAGGTTATTTTGGTTAGGAAAAAAACAATAAAATTACTATTTCAAAGACACACAAAAAACCATTTTCTGAAGTTTATGTTTGTACTTTAAATCACCTATGCTTGGACGTGTTAGTCTGTGTGTAAAATACTCATGTGGACACAGACTCTTGATGTGAAGTGTAATAAAACTGTAGCTGCTTGTATAGAATACATTGAAACCACAATGTAACCTGATGTTGTTTTGACACACATAATGGGCTGTAATTTTTTAGGAGTTGATTGGTTTGAGTAGAACTTTATTTTTCTTTTTTTATTTCTTCCATTTTAAGGGTCTGGAGTTTGTCGGAAAACGGTCAAATGCCCAGGTCTAACCATGATATTAACAATAATAATTAAACTAGTCAGTAGGTTAAATCCTCAGTGTTGGTGAAGCTGCCAAGGTGAGTATGAAACAGTCTGAGAGACCAGCGGCAGACAACTTTCCAGAAAGTTTGGGTTTGTGGTACAACTTGGCAGAAGTACAAACTGATTTGGAACCTTTTTTTGTTGTTGTTGTTCCTCTGTTTTTTGACTGACTTCTGCTCTCAAAATGCAGTTAAACATGTTTAGTTTTCTATGGATACTTGCATGAATGTGTGAATGATTGACGTGTGAAGCGTTTTGGAGTCCGTCGGGACTTGATAAAGCACCATATAAGTTCAGGTCGTTTACCATTTTTGTGCTGTTTTCCCCCATTTTGTTGTAGTTTAACTTTGTTTCTTTTCCACTATGCTGTGAAGGCAAAGGTTCCTTTTTATTATTGCAAAAATGTTTTTCTTATCGTAGGCTGCAGTTGGCTTATTTCTTTTCAGATTGTTTTTAACATTTTTTAAAAATATATATTTTATGCACACTGTGGCTGAGTTCACACTGCAGGCAGTTCAACCCATATCTGATGTTTTTCATGACAATCTGAACGTGACAAATCCAATATTTTCAAATGCGACCCAGGCCTTTTCAGCATGTGGTACTGAATCGGACATATCTGATGTTTTGTCGCATTTCATCCAATTTTACATTAGTGAGATGGAGGTAAACAGATCATTCCAAGTACTTAGAGCCGTGTTTAAATCTTGTAATTTCATGTATTCAGCTACAGAACAGAAGTCCAGTTGTTTTGTCTTTTTTTTCTTTTAATTTTCCATGTCCTGCAGAATCCACAAAAATGCATGCTAGTAACATTGGTGTCGGACCGTATCGATACTAAAGTGACTGGATCTATTTTTTTAGTTAGCGTTACTTTCAGCACATCACTCCCGTTCCAAAAATACATGCTACACTGGAGTATGGATGTGATGTGATGTGATGTCATCTTCAGCGCACACAGGTTGTGTCGGTGCTGTGGAGAGTTCACACTGGAGTCTGGTGGAGGTAGGGTTGGGCATAATCGTGTCGTGTGCAATTAATCCTCAGAAAAACTATAATCGGTTATTTTTTGGCACTTGACGATTAATGCCACCAGGCAGAGGTCGCTCGGTGCTCCTCTCCGCTTCAAATATAACAAACATTAGAAAAAAAGTTCCGTAATTTATTTATGTATCAACACAATTTAAAGTTAGATGTATGGCCTGAAGTCTTTAATTTTGGCACAATTTGGAACAGAGTTTTATGAAGAGCAAATCTTTCCCACTAAATTGGCCATGTGACCAGGACATAAGGGTGTCCAGGGGATTAATCATCAAATTAATCGTTATTGACTAAACACCACAATTAATCATTATTAATGTCTTTGCCAATATTGCCCAACCCTAGGTGGAGGTCACATTTAAGATATGATGTAAACAACAATGCAAATAAATTAGATTTGAGCAAGAAATTGGAATTGAGCGTTAAGACCTGTAGTGTGAAAGTAGCCTAAAAGGAGTTCTTTAGGTCGTATTCAGACCTGATAATTTGCTCCGCTTTAAATGAACCAGAGGTCGTTTCCAGCGTTGGTCCGGACCTTTTCTGCAGGTGTGAATACACTCATGCGAACTCTGGTGCGGATCAAACAACCGGACCGAGACCAGCTTTTTGAGGTGGTCTCGGTCCACTTCCAAACGACCTCTGGTGCGGTTCGCTTCAGTTCTCTTCTGGTGTGAATACAGACCGGACTCTAACCGAACCAACTGCATTAAACATGCACCTTTTTGGACTTCACCGGCCACCATTGCTGAGCTAAATAAACTGAAATCATATCTGTTTCATCGTCTCCTGTTAGCAGCTCTACTGCCAGCATGTTGTGGGTCAGAACACGCAGAGCACCTCGTCTCCTTTGGGTCGCGGGACACATTTACTGACGCCTCTCCAAAATTAGAATATCAGTATTGTACTGATACTATGTTGTACTATATATAGTAATACATATAGTACATATAACAGAGGTGGGGGCCTCCGTTTTCAGCTGTCCCCCTCCTACAGCGCTGCCATTGCCAGTATCACTCCACCCTCTGTTAACAATAGGTATTAATTAGGTGTGAACGATAGCCATGTGATGTGAGTATCAGTCACCTGTGA
>NW_013952614.1:831810-833517 GCF_001266775.1 Austrofundulus limnaeus
GGATTACTGAGATGCATCAGGACACCATTAAATTAGCTGCTTCTGACATTTTAAATGCTATTACAGTTGTACTATCAGTAAAAATGTGTGCATCAGAACCGCAGCATGCAGGACTTCCTTGTTTTCTTCTGGATCTGTGGCTCAGTCCCGCCCCCGTCCTTTTTTTGTCCAATGGGAGCAATGATCATCACACTCGTGGCTTTGGTTACAACGAATAGTTCATTTGCAAAAAAGCACAATGTGAATGCAAACAGCACCAAACGAAAAAAAATAGTCCATTTTTGGTCCGGATCAGACAATTGGACCAAAGGACTTTCCTGGTCTGAATACACCCTTAGACTCCAGTGAGTCAGAGAAAGATACAACTGAAAGACCAAATAAAGAACTTGCTTTCTTTATTTACAACATTTTCGTCTGTCCAGTCTTCATCACATTTAGTCGAGATAAAAAGTACACAAGAGGGAGAGCAATGATCTGCCAACTGGGAAGATGGCTTGATCCTGGCTTCTTCTGCTCATCATCCATGGGTAAGTCACACAACCCCAAGTTGCTCCTGGTCTACAAATTAATGTGTGAGTGGCAAATATGGTGTATCATGTAAAAGTTTTTTGAGGGATCATAAGAGTGGAAAAGTGCAGTTTGACTGAGTATTACTGCACTGCTGCAGATTTTAGTCTCTCTTTTTTTGCAGTAAAAACAGCCTACTCAACATTCACAGACACAATATTTCCATTATCGTGCACTAATTAAATAACAGCTTGGTAATTATGGATAAAAGTGTCTCATTTTAAAATTCACACCATGTCTGTCAGTAATGAAGGTCATTCAGGCTTTTAATAGAAAGGAAAAACAGATGAGGAAAGAGTTTAACTCCTCCCACTCTTACATTAATTGCACCCACTTGGTGTAATTAGGAACAATCAGTGGCTTTTCATTATGTGGCCTTTTTCCATTTTTTTAAGTTAAAACTCTGTGTTGGAACTCCAGTCTTTGGAACTAGAATCCAATGATTTCCACCTTTTTAACCAGAGAATATTACAAGGAGGAATTTGGAAGTTTGGTGTTGAAGTTGTTACAAGTTATATTCTTGTCCCCAAAAATACTTTGATTGATCATCTAAGACCCCAAGCGTATTGGGTCTTGGGAGGTGTGTCTGTGATGGCATTTCTTAGTCGTTGACAGTTTAAAGTGAAGTGGCAACATTGGTCTCATCCCTTGGTTACAACTCCATCACACACAACCACACTGACATCATGGACAAAGATGGTGAAAGAGATGATGACAGGGCTCTCAAGTTTTGATCTGATCTTGGAGATTTCCAGCAGCTGACAGCACAGTCACTATTTTTAATGATGGATATAGAAATAAAAATTCATTTAATTAATTTCCTTACTTACTTAAATTATTTTTGTCTTTTATTGCCACTTCACTAGAAAACTAAACTGAATGTTAGTTTCTTGATTTCTGCATCATCAGGGGCTTTTCTTGATAATACAATAGTAAGAAAGAAAAAGAAAAAGTAGAAGAGAAATATAAGAACAGTAAAGAGAGAGACCGATAGAAATTATACATTTGAAATAAACACCAATAACACACAGGACACCACACCCGATATTTGACCATCACACACAATCAGGCACATGCACATATACACACACATGCATACATACATACAGCGGGTAAAATAAGTATTGAACACGTCAACAT
>NW_013952614.1:834935-837035 GCF_001266775.1 Austrofundulus limnaeus
CACACACACACACACACACACACACACACACACACACACACACACACACACACACACATACACGTTTGCACAGCTATCCGGCTGGGGACATTTCCATGACTTCCATTACATTTCTACAGCCTAACCCTGACCACAAACCCTAAGGCTAACCTCACAGGTACCTACCTGACCCTAAAACTAACCTAAACTCAATTCACACCTTGGTCCTAAACCCAACCTCCAACCCACCAACGGCATTTAAACCAAATGGGAACTCCACTTTTGTCCCCAAATGCACCAGTTGTCCCAAATGTAGGATTTTTGTCTTAAAATTGCCCCCAAATGTCACCAAAGCCATAGCCACATGCATACACAGACACATATATACATTCACATATACAGTATATACATCCAGTGATTGTCAGAAACCGCAGGATCCAAATGTCTATTTTTGTGCAGTTGTGAAAGAAAAAAATATATTTATGTAAGAAAAAAAGAGAACAGATTCTCATATTAGATGCCAAAACAAGAGGTTGTAGGAGAGAGGAATATCGTTTGCAAGACAAAGAAATGAGTAAAAATCACTTGAAACATACTACAAATTACCTTTATGAAATGTTTTTATAACTTTAATGCATTGCCTGAACCCCTCTACTTAAATTGATTTTGTTAGAATATTAAATTTAACCAGAAGACAGTTACATGTTATGGAATTGCAATACATTCAATCCTCCTCTTTTATCCGGGGTTGGGATCTCCGGGATTTACTTTAGCTCAACAGTGTTATTGAAAAGAAACATTACATTTAAAATTAGATTTACATCCTGCTTTATAATCTAGGGCGGGATCAGTGGCAGCATTGCACATGCGTGATCCATTTGTAATGTGGACACGGAGGTGTAGAGCCCTCCCAGAAATAGTGGAAATATCCACAGATTGTCCAATCTAGTGCAGACATGATACCTGTGGTAGTTGTTGTGTTAGTGTGGTGCAGTCTTTTAGTGTGTGGCTGTATACTGCCATGGTCTGGAAGTGTTGGACCAAGACAAGGTGTGAGGCATGGTGCAAAAAGTGGACTTGTGGTATTGCCATGGGGAAATGCTGTTGATTTATAGAGCAAGGTGAGAACATAGTTGGGCATATCAAACATACACAAAAAACAGGAAAAAACTATTTAGTGAATACTATGTGTTATAGTCAAGACCACCTAACCCGAGACCAAGTCAAGAGTCAAGACTGAGCTAAGACCAAGAATCAAGACCAAGTCTAAGGGAGGGTGAGACTGAGTCAAGACCAGAAAAAAACAGAAACTAGTGCCCTAAATAGTACAGTATACTGTACACATGTGGCTAATTATGACCCTCACATGCAAAGCAGGAGTCATAAATCTTTCTTTTATTTATTTATTTTTTGGCAGGGGGGTGGGGGGGTCAGTGATTTTTGGTCAACCATAGCACAGAAACGGCTGCACCGTTCAACATGAAATTTGGCCGGACTGTAGATGAGTCCGACCTTCAGTGCGCCAGCCAATGGTTTTATGATAGGCTCCATATTTGAGGAGGGGGGTCTATCCAAAGAAGGGGTGTCTGGACATGCAAAAATGCTAATAACTTAAAATCTTTTCAATATAGGAGTTTCAGATATTTTTTCTTCTTATTTTGTTTAGTTCTGGTGAGGGGCTATCCATCGGACCCACCAATGAGACACCAAGACAAGACAAAGTATAAATGCAGTTGAGTCCAAGACAAGACAGAGACTATCAAAAAGTGGTCTTAAGACCAGTCTCAAGACCAAGACCAGTTTCAAGTACTACAACACTAAGGTCTTTCAAGTTCGCCACAATCCCGCAATTTTTTTAATAAGACGTATAGGCTGTGACAAGCATAGTGGGGTCGTCATCTAATGTGAACTAGGTGTAGCCTGTATGTATTTAGACCTGCTATGGAAACTCAGGAGCTGAAGTAAGAAGTGGACCAACCTTTCTTGTTGGCTGGTTCCAATTGAAGGGGCACATACTGTACATACTTCTCAAAACTAAAGTTATGAGGAAATCACGAGTTCCTTCTATGGGAAGAATAAAAATCTCTCTGTGTACACACAATAATTTACTATATTCAGTAG
>NW_013952614.1:838283-840158 GCF_001266775.1 Austrofundulus limnaeus
TAATAATAGCTTGTAGTTAAAAAGAAAGTATAAATCAAAAATACAAAGAACATTATCATTTTGTTTATTAAAGAAAATAAAATGTTTCTTTTGAGGAAGGTCTTTTTTAAACCAGGATCAAAGACAAGTGGAAATGTTTATTTCCCCTCTGGGTGACCCTTACACAATACAAGTTATAAGTTTCACCCCATTTATGATAATGAACGTGACATAAACTTTGGCAAAATTAAAGACTTTTTTTTTTCAGGTGTCGATTTTTGATTCAAATAGATCTTACCTTGTATGTTCAAATGTTTATTTTTCTAACACATTTAGCTGTGATTTATTATTTCATGCTCATAGTAAAGGTTGTGTAACATGATTGTGGGGGAGTAGGTGGAACCAATTGTTAAAGATAAAAATAGTTAAATCAGTTTCCCTCTCTGACATCCAATAGTTGTGCCTTTTTCGGTTTTTCTATCAACGTGCTGATTCTATTATTTTGCAACTCAATAGTATTAAAGCTTTCCAGAAAATACACAGTGCAGAAGATGTTCTGAATATCAGGGAGGAAAAGCTAAAAGAACTTGTGAAGTGAAAGAAAATTGGGAAAGAAGATTAGAAAGAGAGCTGTTAGTCTCAATTGTGTGTTGGCATGTAAACAGCTCCAAGTTATTCTGTCCTCCAACAAAATAACACCACGGCTCATTTGTTCAGGAGATCATTCAGTGATGTATCACAGGGCTGAAGGATTTCCCCGTTAATGCTTAAGATGAAACGCTTCCAATCTTCTTTTTGCTCAAACAATCGCTCCATACCAGTCCATATTGAGCACAGAAGCTTGACTGTGCGAGGGGAGGGGTCCCGAATAGCTTTCCTCCCCCTCCCCACCGTCCACTGTATTTTTCACATCTTCACATTCCATCAGCAGTCAGACCCGGGACGTCAGCGCTCACACATTCTGACATTAAGGCATCGAGGGGTGTAATTCCAATTTGTTTCAAAGGAACTATTAATTTGCCCATTTCAAGGCCAGGCAGGAGGGAAACCCTGTAAGACTGCTGAACCGTGAAAGACATTATCTGGAGGCTTCAGATTTTGGTGAAGAGACGTGTGGAATTGATGACAGGAGGCGTCGGTGCCTGCAGACGTTTTGAGCCGGGCTCCCTGCGGTCGCGCTCCCAGCATGCCATCTGAGAGCGATGTCATTAGGCATATTATAACACCAATGGGTACATTAATGACAGAGTGGCCTGCTCTACCACCCAGTGCCCCGCCAAACTCCTGTTTACACCCACAGAATACTAAACAGCTCCTGATGATGAGCCTAATATACCGAGCGTGGAGCGGTGCTTAACAACCAGCTCCCACAGCAACAAAGGAAACACTGCTGGCTTTGAGTCTTTACAGCCGTACGTGTTAATATCACAACACATGTACCTCTCATTTGTGATACCAGGGATTTGAGCAAAGTGCCAGAACATTTCTTCTGTTTTATTCACAAGGAAAAATGTGTCTCAGATTACAACTCTCCATTAGTTACATTACATTACAAGCAGATCTTCAGACATTTCATGGTTGGCTTCAAGATAATCTTTTGTCAGTTAATGTTAAAAAAACTGTGTGCATGTATTTTTCCTCACCCAGGAGACATTTCAATATAACAAATCAACTCACTTTTTTAAACAAACCCCTTGATATTGTCACTACCTACAAATGTCTTGGAATTACTTTGGATTCTCATTTGACTTATCGTGAACATGTACAAGTCTTAACCACTAAGTTGAAACAGAAATTATACGTTTATTCAAAAATTAGATCCAATCTGACATCTTCTGTTTCAAATATCTATCTTCATGACATTATACTCTCAACCATGTCGTACTGTTTACCTGT
>NW_013952614.1:840598-841947 GCF_001266775.1 Austrofundulus limnaeus
TGATGCTGTAATTCTGAGTGTTTTATGTGCTGCAGAACAGGAACCTGCTGTAAAACAGCAATTATGCTGAGTCAGGCTTGATTTTTAATAATCTTCTCCTGTTAAATAAATAAATCAAATCAAATCAAATCAATATTAGTTTAAAAAATTATTTGGAATTTAGAATATGTTTTATTTAACCTGCAATGATACTCATGAGAGGGAGGAATATTTATAGTGGCTTCATCACGGAATCTTAACTTCCTCTCTGTTTAAAGCATATCACTTGTTTGTAATGTGATCCTGAATCCCATGAAATTTAATTTTGAGTTAATCTTTTTCGTGAAAAGGTGTCATCCGGAAGAGACTCAGATTAGAGCCACTGCTCCTCCATGTCGAGAGGAGCCAGTTGAGGTGGTTCATCTGGTTAGGATGCCTCCTGGACGCCTCCCTGGTGAGGTGTTCCAGGCACGTCCCACTGGGAGGAGACCCAGAGGAAGACCCAGGACACGCTGGAGGGACTATGTTTCTCAGTTGGCCTGGGAACGCCTTGGGATTCCCCCAGATGAGCTGGCCCAAGTGGCTGGATAGAGGGAAGTCTCTCTGCTTAGGCTGCTGCCCCCGAGACCTGACCCCGATAAGAGGAAGAAAACGGACAGAGGAAAAAGTGTGAAAATTATTTAGACATTAATGATATTGCTATTTTATTTACCTTTGGGATTAATAAAATATTTTTGAATGGGATTAGTGCTGTTCCAAGCTTCGCGTTTTTTAAAAGATGTAGACACTTTTCACATGATGACTTTCAATAACCTTCAGAGGCTGATGTTCTAATAGTAACACAGACATTGTTCAGTTAGAAAACAGCTATAAACTAAACATGGTGTTATGTCAAAATATTAGACTGTCATACTTTGGGTTCTGTAGCTGATGAGGGGCTGACTGTTGATAACTATTTCACAGAACATCATTTCAACTCACTAAAATATTCCTTTAAAGTTGGGATGTACAATATATCGGCATTAAGATAGGTATCTGCTAATATTGGTCATCAGACTGATAAGCAAAACTGGGCCGATATTAACGTCCGATATTGATTTTTCACTTTTTTAGCTTTGTGTTTCTGTTTTGGGAGTGGAAATGAGTGGTTGAGTGGTATCTGTTTGATCATGATAGTGTTAGTGACACTGAGCAGCCAAGAATAACTGAAGTAGAGAGTCATGTCAGAGGTCTGGTCACTTTTTTTACAGAATTGACAAACAGAACAAGTGTGTTTGTGCATTTACAGCGGGTAAAATAAGTATTGAACACGTCACCATTTTTCTCAGTAAATATATTACTAGAGGTGCTAATGACATGAAATTTTCACC
>NW_013952614.1:843964-845127 GCF_001266775.1 Austrofundulus limnaeus
CACCTCTAGTAATATATTTACTGAGAAAAATGTTGACAAGTTCAATACTTATTTTACCCACTGTATATGTATATATAAATAATTTGTGTGATATTTGTAAGTATCGGTTATCGGCCATAATACCAATCCAATATTGATATCGGCTGAAATTTTCATATCAGCTCATCCATACTTAAAAGTCTTGTGATGTATGTAACAGACCTCTAGTGGTCATGATGTGTTCTTGTTATAAATAATTATTTATTGGGTTGCAGGCTGGGAAAGTTACAGTGTACCATGTATGCTACGTAGACTGAAAGCATTTTAGTTAAGCTGAATCACTCAGAGGTAAAGATGTTTTATGTTCTTTAACTAGCAAAATCCCATTAAGATCACAGATCTTATTTACATGGGAGGCCTGGGCCTGAAGGCAACATATTTTAAATATTTTTTGGGATGTGTGGGGGAAATCAGAGTACCTGGAGAAAACCCACACAAGCACAAGGAGAACATGCAAACTCTGCACAGAAAAACCCCAGGTTCAAACCGGGGATCGAACCCAAGACCTTCTTGCTTGTGAGGCGTTAGTACTAACCACTAATCCACCGTGGTGAAGGCAGAGGTTCACCAGTCTCAAATACTGCATCAAAAATAGTGTAATGATTTTAGAATATTAGGAATACTTTGAAGATCCAATCAGCCAAAGGTAATAAATCCTTTTAAATATTTATTTTTTTTAATGTTGAGAAATCTATGAGCTCAAAGGACAAGACTGTCTGGGCCACGGCATTAAACAGGTCTGACATACAGTAGGTTCAGGAACACTTCCACAAATCGACTGTGTTAGGAGAGAGCCAATCCAGCATACTATCAATAAATAGTTCAAAAGCCTGCCTCTCTGATGGTATAGGGATGTATTACACATACAGCGGGTAAAATAAAAATTGAACATGTCAACATTTTTCTCAGTAAAATAAATTACTAGAGGCGCTAATGACATGAAATTTTCACCAGATGTTGGTAACAACCTAAGTGATCCATACATACAAAGAAATCAAACCATAAATGTCCAGAAATGAAGTTATTTGTAATAATGTAGAATGGCACAGGGAAAAAATATTGAACACACTTACTGAAATTTATCTAATAATTTGTACAAAAGCTTCAAGACGCCTCCTGTATGG
>NW_013952614.1:846190-850145 GCF_001266775.1 Austrofundulus limnaeus
CCATACAGGAGGCGTCTTGAAGCTTTTGTACAAATTATTAGATAAATTTCAGTAAGTGTGTTCAATATTTTTTCCCTGTGCCATTCCACATTATTACAAATAACTTCATTTCTGGACATTTATGGTTTGATTTCTTTGTATGTATGGATCACTTGGGTTGTTACCGACATCTTGTGAAAATTTCATGTCATTAGCACCTCTAGTAATATATTTACTGAGAAAAATGGTGACGTGTTCAATACTTATTTTACTCGCTGTATTGAGAGCCAACATTAATGTCGCCAAAGATATACAGGTTTTAAAACACCACATCCTCCAATACAACAACAAAAAAATCTTTCATATATGTCCCAGAACTGTTGAACAACAAGAACCAAGACAAGAATGAGACATTCTTCTCTAAAAACTCCAACAACTGGTCTCCTCAGTTAGACATTTGTAGACCGTTGTTAAAAGAGGAGATGCTTCACAGTGGTAAACATTGGTGCTGAAGCCTTTCTGAGATATAATGCTGCCATCAAATTCCAAATCACCTTGTGCTTTCTTGTCCTTAGAGATATACAAGTTATTAGGTTTACATATAGACTTTTTAAAGTCTCTTAAATTTCTTTCCCTCCTTATTCTGATGCTTGGTTTGAGTTCCAACATGTTTGGATGTTTAAACACACTGAGTTTCTGCCATATGATTGGAGATTTTAGCTCTTTTTTGTTGTTAAGCAATAGAACAAGAGAGCATAATAAAGTAGCCGGTGAGCAGATACAATATGTGAAGTTGATGACTTCTCAAAGTAGCTTTGTTTGTGAGGGTTTTAGTAAGCATGTTTGACTTTACATGTCCTTCAGTTTGAAGTTCTACTCCCACCTGGTCCTCGTTATAAACAGATTATTAAAGAACCTTAATGTTTGAGATGAAGACAAGCATTACGTTCATAAGTTTCTGGCTGATGTTGGACCCCTGTCTGCTCAGGAGTCAGTCAGGAGGTCTATCTTTAGCAGGTGTGAGAGGACCAGTTTGGGCAGCAGATGGTAACTGAGAGGGAGCGGGCTGCAGTTTACAGTAAACAGATTTTTTATGTTTGGCAGGTCATGGGGAGAGTCTGGCAAGTTAATAGGAGCACTCAGACAAACTCTGGTAAGACAAGACGTAAGTGAGCTAAAGTAACCTCAGCGTGATTCTGAAAAGCCCCGGAGCCACGAGCGTGTTTACACTGAAATGTGTGTGTTCTGATAGGGTCTGACTCCAAACCTCTAACTGCTGGTATTACAAAGTGCAAAACCAAGACACAGATAATCAAACATACATCTGAAGGAAATTATTATTTTGTAAAAGTAGAATACATTTATTTCTTTTGGATTGAAGAAAAAAACATCTAGTTATCTTATTTTTCAAAACCCTGAATCTGCAGAGAGGCGAGGCAGCAGATAGACGGGTGTTCATCTCATCGATCTGATCTTAGTTTTACAGATGTCACTCAGACTTATAAAAGTGCTTCAGACTTTATGTTACAGGAGACAATTTGTGAGCTCCTTCTCATGCGGCCGACGAATGTGGCCCATAAAACTCCTGAAAATGAAGGCTGAGGATATCCCAGGATTCATTGCACCGTCAGCAAACTAAACAGGAAAACAAAGATGGATGCGTCTTTTTTTTACCACGTCAGTATCATGGCCCTTGCCTTCCTACACAGCTCCGCTCAGTTCTACTTTCCCTTCACCTCTCCATCTGGGATTTCTCCCATTGACAAGGATTTCTCCAGAGTTGTATAAAGTACCTCAAAGTGATACTTGAGTAAAAGTATCTTATCATAAAAATACTTTGGTAAAAGTTAAAGTCTTCTCTAAAAATATTACTTGAGTAAAAGTCTTAAAGGATGGGTTGTGTACAAGGTAATAGTGTGTCAGAATGGTATATATTTATACTTCTCATCCAAMCACAATTAAATTCACTCTATCCAGGAGACAATTTATCAGGATAGTATTTTTTTAAAGTAATAACAACTTAGACTAAAATAGGAGTAACGGCTTTCTACTTCTTACCTTTTTTAAAATAAATGTAGTGAGTAGAAAGTACATATAATTGTGTAAAAATGTAAGGAGTAAAAGTAAAAAGTACGCTGAAAAATAATTACTCAAGTAAAGTACAGATAACCAAAATTTCTACTAAAGTACAGTGACAAAGTATTTGTAATTAGTTACTTTACAAATCTGGATTTCTCCAATAGAGTTTCATCTGGGCCAATCAGAGAACAGAAGGAGGAGTTGAGAACGACGTTGATCATCTTCACTCTTTTAGTCCACTTGTAGTTTAGCAATAGCAGCGGAGGAAGTGAAGCCATTCAGTCTGTTGATAAGGCTTCCAAATTAAATTAAATTTTCTCTCAAAACCTCTCATTCAGCTCAGTACTTCTCCCTTCCCAGTAGGGGATGGTTGTTGAACGCAAATTCCAGTTAGCTTCTTAGCTTAGCCTCCATCACGGTCGAGCTGGCGCTCTACATACGTCACGGCCAAACGTTGACGATTGGGTAAAAATCAATCCAATCATTTTAAACTTCAACAGAGACCACGCCTCCAGCAGGAAATCGTTTCTCAATAGCTGAGGGTCCAGACCCTCTGCACGGAGCAAAGCGAAGAACAAGCGGCTGGTTTAGGCTACCAAGTCAGCAGAGTATATAAGTTTATCATGGACCAAATGTAGTAGTAGTGCGTGGTCACACAATTATATGTTGTCCAAATATTAGACCGTCTTATTTCACAGCCGTTTCATGCAGCCTATTTAGACTGTGAAGGCTGTGGCCTCTGTGGGCCGTGGTCTAGTCAGGCCGCAGCCCCTGAACTGGGACACAGCTGATGTCCTACTGTGTTCTGGTCTAATTTGACCCATTTTTAAGTTTCCTCTCTAAAGCAAATCTATTATTTTAATCAGATTTAAATGAGATTTTCCTGACTTTGTTCACACAAAGCGTCTGAACAGATAAAATGCATTTTGATATTTTTTAACTAAGGTTTGGGTGTTTTATTCAATTTTATGTGATCAAAAATGACTCATGTTCAATGATAGTTCGTATTAAATGCATGGGACAGTAGATGTAAAACACTGACTTCAGCAGCAGGACATAAAGCTTTTCCCTCATCCTCAGGTGTATTTTGTTGGGAGTGAACGCATTTTTACACACTTCACTCCCTTTTATAGCTCCTACCCACATAGCAAAAAAATTGTCTGGCCCAGTTCTGGCCGACACAATGCACACATAAAGCGTTGTTGCACTGCATGGCCTGGCCAGGGTTAAAACCCAGGTTCAGAGTTTTTGAGCCCTTACGACCCAGGTCCGCAAAATTCCTGGAACCTCAAGAGCTGTGGTTCAAATCAGGCTGGGCTGCTTGGCCCCATTTGACGTCAGCTACTGCTGCTCACTGATTGGTTCAGTAAATGGGGGTGGGGGGTGGGGGGTACATCAGATGAGAGTAACTGTATGTAGCATATATAAAGCTAATATTGAATTAAAGTATGGTGATGAATTACAGGCTAATCAGATCTAAAGATATCGCTCAGGACGGACTATGGTTGCTTTTAAAACACATGAAACAGAACTGGTGCAAAATGTGAATTGTATTAAAGTTGAAAAGTTCTTTACAATATATACAAAAAGTTTCTGTCACCAATTAATGAACAGGTTCAATAATTCAGTAACCACAAAATTTATGAAAACTTGATGATCAGATTTTCCAAAACAATGGGCCTCATGCAAAAACATGTTCGTATTCTTATCCTAAATTTCTCTTACTTTTGTTCGTACAAAGTGTTCGTGCGAACGTCACGTCAGATTCAACAAACTCTTCTATCTTCTGGAAAAGTGTGTAAATGAGCTGCGTAAATTCCACCTGTTCGTATCCAGCTGCTCGTGCACGCGAGAGTAGATTAGCATAATTACCACCCCAAAAACACCATATAAGGCT
>NW_013952614.1:851690-855429 GCF_001266775.1 Austrofundulus limnaeus
GACGTGTTCAATACTTATTTTACCCACTGTAAATGGTTTTAAAATGGTTTAAGGCCCACCTGCAGCAGCTCTGAACTTCTCCTATCATGGTTTCCCAAACAAACAATGCCCTTTTTAAAAACTCAGATCCCACAAAATCTCGTGGGATTTCACACTTAGTCTGAGAATGAAAACACAAAAGGGAGTGAATGGCCTTAAGTACTTTTTTTAAAAAATTGACTGGGTTGCATGTACTGTATGTGACTTGTTTGTGGTGACTGTAGTTTTATTTTTTCACACAAGTTGAACTAAACAAGTAGCGAGCTACCAACAACAAGAAGCTAACATTAGCTTACCCTTCTCTGTTGTCAGTGTTAGACATTAGTTTTGTCATATAATTACATTTTCAGCCTATATGTCCCTTTTTAATAAAATACTAGTCATTTGTGATTAAACTTAACCATTGTTAAAAGTTGGAAATTGTTTCAAAACAAATGATAGACTCACATGCTAATTTGTAAATAATGTATGCTTTGTTTGAAAATTAGCTTTTTTTATTATTATAGTTTTACTAACATAAATGGAGTTATAAGAGCTTAGCAGTAGAGGAGCAACGATACAGAAAATTCATGATTTGGTTCGGTTCGATGCTTTAGTCTCATGGTTCAATATTTTTCATTACAAAAAGATAAACGTTCATGCCCTTCTTATCTTTTAATTTATTGAAATTAATCATGAACATTTGTTTAACCTCAAAAGTTCAGTTTTTAAATTAAATGTTGCTGAAACAGCAAGTTTCTCAGTGGATCTGCGCTAAAAAATGCAGCCTAGGTGGAGTAGTCGAACACAGATCCACTGATCCTTCAACACAGAGCATCTTCAGAAGAAAAGCTTGTAAAATAAATTTTAAAACTCTTTATTGTTCCATACATAGTGTGTATTGAACCTAAAGCACTGCATTGACCGGTATGAAACAGATACATGTATTGTTGTGAGGTGTAAAAACCATGTCTTCTGGTCCTGCGGAACTGCTGCTCTGAAGAGAGAAACTCTGAAACAGGCTGGTTGAACAGCAAGAATCGTTATTTTGCAGTCCAGGAGATTACAGCCAAAAACCAAATTGTGGCCTCCAAGTCAAATGAATCACTGAGTAAAAAGACGAAGAACGAAGGCAAAGGGTATGGAAGCGAAGAAGTAACAATATCCTAATTAAAATGGATTAATAGAAATGCTGTTTCATTTTCAACATGTACCTGAATTTTTTGACTCATAAATAAAATTAGAAATCAGTCATCCAAACTTTGCTTCCATTTTCATCTTCAACACTGCCCATTGTGTGACACAACTGCAAAGAAAAGTAAGAGGAAATTACTTTTTCGTTTTCATATCCTGCCCCTGCAAAACATGTAAAAAATTAAAATGACTTCTCAATCATAGAGGGTAGGGCATACAAGCCTTTTTATAGTGTAGTCCAACAGATGCACCATAAATGTTGTCACGGTATACCTTAAGCATTCCTTTTCCTAACATGGTAATATGTGCCGAGCTCTGAAGCTGGAGACTAAGAGACATAGCACATCTGTGCATTCCTGAGAAGAGGCCCCCACTCTTAGACACTACAGTTGCAGCCCTACTTAGCAACAACAAGCCATGAAGAGAAGATCTATATTTGTTCTGTTCATTAAAAAATAAGTTGATTAAAACAATATGTTATAGCATTAAGTGATTTTATATGCACATTTATTATTATTATGGACTTATAATCACAAATAGTGGAGCTGACATTTTTGACAGGAAACACGTGGTGCAAAAAGACAGGAGAAATTTCATCAGAAAGAAATTCTGTTTGAGGACTTTACAAATTGAAAATTGAATTCTTTGTGTTGTTTGATTCATCACATTGTGGAAACATCCATCGTCCTCCTCTGCGCAGTCATTGTTGTTGGTAAAATATTAGCCACGCAGGCAACCCATCCAAATCAATACTGTAAACCAGTGGATCTTTGTTGAACTGGACACGCTTGGTCGTTAATGATCATTTGGAGTCCCAGCGGGGAGAAGCAGCAGAAGTGATGAGTGTGCCCTTGGGAGGCGGCAGGAGGTGGTCTGCAGAGCTCAGCATCAGCGTCTTGTGTGATGGATGCTTTATGTGACGGAGGAGATGGAGCTGACCCACAACCATAAGCCTCTGCCCGAACACATGTTCAACAACACCATTCATCTATACACACACACACACACACACACACACCTCAGGGTGGATTTAAAACCTGCACGTTTTAGACCTGACAGCAGTTCAATTAAAGGTTTTCTCCATGTTGAAGTCATTCTCTGTTCCTCACCTTACTGTATGTTTGATACGACAGTTATCATTAAATCACTGCTGCAGGAGTTTTAAACTAAAAGCAGTTTAAATAGAGAAACAATGATGTAACAGCTTTGGTCAAACCTTGTAAATTCTGTTATGTGTGATCTCATAATGAAAGCTCCATGTCTGTCGTTATGATTGACAGGGTCCTGAACAGTGATAAAAAAAGGCTCAAATTTAAATATTTTAAACTCTGTTCTTAAGAATTTTTAAATATGTTCAGATTTTCCATTTTAGGTCTTAAAACCTATTTTATCTTTTTGTCTTTGGTTTTTACTTTAGTGGGGGGTGCTTTGTTTTGTTTTAGGATTTTACATGTTGTGTTGATAGAATAAAAATAGTCTTATCAGAAGCAATTTATTCACAAACTTTCAGCCTCTTTACAGAAGAATCAGTTTGTTTTGGTTTAGAAACTGGTTTGTTGTATTCTTTAAAGTGATTTGTACAGAATTTAAATGAAATTTAAATGAAAGAAAAGTTTTACAGTAAAATAAATATTTTAATAACTATTTTCGTAGCTCATGTTGGTCGTATTTTTGAATCCTTATTATTTTTAAGTCATAAAAAGTCATACATTGACTTCAATAGATAGTCATTAGATGTTCATCCAATGATTGCATTTGATTTTCATTAGAATTGATTCAGTGGTTCAGGAGATATTTTACTGACAGTCTTGTGCAAAAACATAATCCCCGTTTCACCTTCTGTGGCAGGCGATTAAAATAAACCCTAACAGATTTAATCTGATTAAATCAAAATTGGGAACTAAATTATACTTGTTCAAACCAAATCGATTCAATTCTGTCAATTCTTTGCAACCAAAAACAAACAGACATGAACTGCAGGCAGCTTCCTATACAGTATAACATGAGTGTGAGGGATTCATCATAAGGTCTGTTTGTTAAAAGTTGGTTCATTGTTTTCTGTTCAGGATTTTACAGCCTCAGTTACAAAAATAAGAAAGTAAGAATTAACTCGTCACAATTGTGCCTGATTTATTGTGAAACACCGGCTAACCCAGCAGCATATTTTGGGAGAAAAGGGTTGGAGAGGAAACCAACACTGACACATCGTTCAGAATCTACTCAGAAAACCACAGAGACGATTTAAACAAGGAAATATTTTCATTTCAGTGTGAAGGACAAGACGAACCACCACTTGAATGGACATTATTATTACTACCTGCCTCAGAGAGGTACAGATGAGCTGTAATCCTGTGTTTTTGCTTGTGTGTCTCTTTGTGTGTGTGTAGGAATTACTTCATGAAATTAGGACCAGCCTATTTTTCATAAATGTAATCCAGCAAGACCTTGCAAAAAATGAAATCAGAAACAATGAAATACCCCTCTGATCATGAATGAGAAAAGAACTTGTGATCTTGTCAGATTTCTC
>NW_013952614.1:861108-863508 GCF_001266775.1 Austrofundulus limnaeus
GTGTACATTCCACCTGTTCGTATCCAGCTGCTCGTGGCTACTGTATGATTCCTGCCTCAGATACAAGGAAGTGTCCATTCATGAAAATGACAGCGAAAACTAAAAAGAAGAACTTTACGAGTTCAGAGATTGAAGTCCGTCTGTCAGAGATCCAGAAAAGAAAATCTGTCTTTTTTTTTACACCGTCAGTTGTGGAATAAAAAGAGCTGCCAAAAGTATATACAACTGTGTTAAATCATTTTCATTTATTCAGAAACCGCATGTCGTTGCGCACCGTACCGATCTAAACTCCAGTTTAGGGATATGTCTCATTTTATCTCAGTTTCTATAAAATGTCAAATTCTTCTTTTTGTTTGTTTGTTTATGCTAATGTCAGCTGGCTGTGGTGGCCATCTTGAATAGGGTTGAGTTCAAAGTTAAACCAGGTATAAATGTATATCCAGTGATCAATCTGTTTAATGATGTATGAGTTAGATTAAAGTTGTTATGTGATGGTATTAATTTTAGCTGTTAGCATGACAATCTGATCAAAATTAAACATAATTTTAAATTATAAAACACATTTTTATTTAATTGTTCCATTCATTGTTTCATTTTTCTCCCCGTGTGACCCTGAGTGACCCTGCTCTTTGTTTTTCTGATGTGTGTTTGTGCTGTAAATTGCCCCCTGAGTCAGTATAAAAGGGGGAGATATCTGGTAAGAGGCTTGTCCTTGGCACATCACGTCAAATTTACGCCCACATAAAAAGGTAAATACTCTGCAAGGCTGCACAGATACAAGCTGCTGATTGTCCTTCCTATTACAGCTTTATGGAAGGTATAATTCATACAGACTTCACCCACCAGTGAGCCTTAACCGAGAATTGTCTTCCCTCTGAAAATTATCAGCCCATATACAGTAACCGCCACAATACCTCAACCAGTAAAAGACCTTATAGAGGAGCGGATAAGATGATAGAGAATTATATGCTGTGCTCTTCACGTTATCTGTTGCTGAAAGTAAAAATTTCCTCTTTTTCTGATCATATATCATGAACGGGTTCGTCTGAGGTCTTCAGGTTCATTATTACTCTCGGCCGAACATCTTTAATCACGTTCTTTCAGGAATGTGCTGCTTGTTATTGACTGACTGACTGACTGACTGACTGAATGGTCGGTCGGTCGGTTGGAAATAAATGGCTGTTTGAAGGGACCCAGAGCTTGAGGAGCCGTTTATTTCATAGAGCTGTTCAAAAGAGCTGTTCACATAGGAAAATACGTCATCAGGTATGGTGTACGTGATGATGTCATCAAGTTATGTGGGCGGAGCCATGTGTTTTGTCAAGACGTGCTTCGCTGCTCTGCTGGTTTTCCGTGAAAAAGCAAAGCGGGAGAGGTTGTCTGTGTTTTCGGGATGAAATAATAAATATATGAGGATTAAAGAAATAAAACTATAAATGGCTGTTCACTGCCCGTGACTCGGCTCCTATAGTTCGTTGTAAGGAGCCGTTCAAAAGATTCGGATCATTCGCGAATGTCACATCATCAATGGAACTACAAACTCAGGAGACTTAGCTTTTCTTTTGCTTTTACACCTGACAAAGTCGACCACAGCAATTGGACCTCCAGGCTGGACTTCTGTGGTACTCAACACTAGACTGGTCCAGGTCTTACCTGTCTGACAGGAGTTTGTCTGTAAGCCTGGGAATCTGTTTTGTGTGGTCCATGGTGGTGGGGGGATTATGGTATGGGCGAATAATGAACACTAGTGCATTTTATTGATGGCATTTTGAATGCACAGAGATACTACAATGAGATTTTATAATTGATTCTTAAAATGACTTCACATATATCTATATTGAGATGTTCTGCATAGTTTCATATTCTAAGTTCTGTGATTAAAATACTGAGATGAAGTTGTGAGAACAAGCTCCTAATCCAACACAAACAGGTCCTTCTCAAAAAATTAGCATATTGTGATAAAGTTCATTGTTTTCTGTAATGTACTGATAAACATTAAACTTTCATGTTTTTTAGATTCATTGCACACCAACTGAAGTAGTTCAAGCCTTTTTATTGTTTTAAAACTGATGATTTTGGCAAAAAAAGTAAAGAAAAATCAAAAATCCCTATCTCAAAAAATTAGCATATCATGAAAAGGTTCTCTAAATAACTTATTTACCTAATCATCTGAATCAACGAATTAATTCTAAACACCTGCAAAAGATTCCTGAAGTTTTTAAAAACTCCCAGTCTGGTTCATTAGGGGCGGTTGTGGCGGAGTGGTTAGGTGAGTCGTCCTGGAACCAGAAGGTCGCTGGTTCGATCCCCTGTCCAGCCGTCTCAGTTGTTGTGTCCTTGGGCAAGACACTTCACCCACCTTGCCTACTGATGGTGGTCAGAGGGCCCGGTGGCGCCGAT
>NW_013952614.1:864612-872389 GCF_001266775.1 Austrofundulus limnaeus
CCCTATGTCTGCCTCGTGTCTTGGGGGTTGGGTCTTCGGCCCTCCAAAGTCACTATTAAATATTCCATTGGAGAAATCTTGTACCTCTTCTACCTCTATCTTGAAACGCATGTTCACAACTGCTCACAGACAGGTGTTCTGATCCGGGGGGTTCTGACTGGTCACTGAGTGTGTATATATGTCTGTGTGTATATACTGACAATATTTATGAATGTAGGCATGTATGCATGTATATCTTTATATATGTATGGGTACGTGTATATTTTTATATATGCCCTCCATGTGTTTATCCTTTTATTTTTCAGGTGAGCTGAGAGATGTTGGGTGTGTAGTCCTGTGTTTTGTTGGTGTATATTTAATTTACTTCTAATCGCTATTTCAATCTTTCTATCTTGCTAATCACTTCTCTCTCTGTTTTTCTCTCTGTCTCTATTTTCTCTTCACTTAAAAAAACAGTCACTGATGATGAAGAAATAAATAAACTAAATAAATTAATATTTAGTTTCGTTTTCTACTGAAGTGACAAAAAAAAAGACACAAGACCCAACACTCTGGATGAGCTTAAGGCTGCTATCGAAGCATCCTGGGCCTCCATAACACATCAGCAGAGCCACAGGCTGATTGCCTCCATGCCACGCTGCACTGAAGCAGTCATTTCTGCAAAAGGATTACCGACCAAGTATTGAGTGCATAACTGAACATAATTATTTGAATGTTGACTTTTTTGTATTAAAAACACTTTTCTTTTATTGGTCAGATGAAATATGATACTTTTTTGAGATAGGAATTTTTGATTTTTCTTTACTTTTTTGCCAAAATCATCAATATTAAAACAATAAAAGGCTTGAACTACTTCAGTTGGTGTGCAATGAATCTAAAATATACGAAAATTTAATGTTTGTCGGTACATTACAGAAAATAATGAACACAATATGCAATTTTTTGGGAAGGACCTGTAATAGTTTAACATCTAAGCTTGTAGGACTTCCTTGTTTGTGAACTGGGTCACCTGGATAGATGTGGTCATGTCCCCTTCTTCACTGATGTCTGTTATGGCAATATTTATTTAACAAAGACAGAAATACGTGGTCCAAGAATGAAGGTACTCCGTGGGATGATCAGCTGAGTTTTATTGCAACAACAGGAAACACAGAGAACCTGGCCTGTCTCTGTGCCTCTGCTTCTCTCTGTCACTGTCTCTCCACACTACTGTTGTACACTGTTTAGAGGCCTCATATATATATTAACAAACACCATTCTGTCATCTTAGCAAGATTTGATACAAGGTCAATGGAAAACACAAAGATAAACACAAGTGATATCCAAGAATGACTGTTGTTAGCAAATCTTGTTCTGACTTTAAATACTAACTTTGAATCAGTTTTCTGTACACAATGTGGCCTCATTATGATCACCACCTCATGTTGAAGCATGTTGTTGGATCTGTACACAATTCCTGGAAGCCAAAAACATCCCAGTCCTGGCATGGCCAGCATACTCACCGGACATGTCACTCAGTTAGCAGGTTTGGGATGTTCTGGATCAGCGTCCACAGCAGCCTGTTCCAGTTCCTGACAAGATCCAGCAACTTCACACAACCACTGAATCACTGGAGCAACACAGGACACAACCAACAACCTGATCAGCTGTATGTGAGAAGGGTGTGTTGCACTGTGTAAGGCTAGCGGTGCTCTCAACAGATTCTGACCCCTTGGACTCCTTTTATCACGGCAGCCTAAGGTCATGAAAAGTGGGAGCAAAAATAAAAGTGTAGTGTTTCTATTTTTGTTGAGTGTAAGTAAAACAATGTTACATTCTAAAGAAAAAAGCCAACTTTATTACCACCTAGTCTTCAAAGCACAAACATTTATTTTCTTATAATGTACTTTTCAGAAGTTTACATCAAATATGTAAAAAGAAAAAAAGTATATGTAGTGGGTTGTGGTACCTAAATGCAGAGTTGTAAAGTAACTAGGTAAAAATACTTTGTTACTGAGCTTAAGTGGAAATTTTGGTTATCTGTACTTTACTTGAGCAATTATTTTTCAGCGTACTTTTTACTTTTACTCGTTACATTTTTACACAATTATCTGTACTTTCTACTCACTACATTTTTTAAAAGGTATAAGTAAAAAGTCATTACTCCTATTTTATTTCGAGTTGTTATTACTTTTAAAAAACTATCGTGATAAATTGTGTCTCCTGGATAGAGTGAATTTAATTGTGTTTGGATGAGAAGTATAAATATAAACCATTCTGACACCATTATCTTGTACACAACCAATCACAGCTGCACGCTGTTAGAAAAAATATTTTTTGGAGAAGTCACCTCCCAATAAATGTCTTTTTGGGAAATCTAACTGCTCACTTTTACTCAGTACTTTTACTTTTAATACTTGAGTAGAATTTGTGTCAGAAATTTACTTTTGATACTTAAGTACAAAAAATATCAGATACTTTAAGACTTTTACTCAAGTAATATTTTTAGAGAAGATTTTAACTTTTACCTAAGTATTTTTATGATAAGATACTTGTACTTTTACTCAAGTATCACTTTGAGGTACTTTATGCAACACTGCCTAAATGTAAGAAGCTGTGTTCACACTGGATGTAGAATTATTCATGAATCGTTTCATCTTTGTTGAAAATTAGTTCACAAAAACACACCAGTCCATATTGTTAGTGTCATTCTGCCTAACTAACAACCATTAAAGGACAAATTGTAGCTCAATATCTTCAAAATTAAACATGTTGTGTTATGTTACATCAGCTCTGGTGGCCATCTTGAATCAGGTTTTGCCAACAGACGAACAGAGGTGATTCCAAAATTGTACGTCAAGAGTTTTTAGCTAACATGTATGTGTTGTACTCAGCGTACATGCTGGGTCTATGCTAAGCTAATACCACACAAACCTTTAGCGCAGTAGCTCTAAAACTGTCTGGGTTTCAGCCATTTTTGTGTTTTTTAATAACAGTTGGCCGTGGCAGCCATCTTGGATTGAGCTGACTCTAAATATCAGTCAAAAAGGTCAACCCGGTGAGTTGTTTCTCAAAGTTGTATTAAAATCATAATAAATTTATTAATTCATGTGATATTTTGCTAACAGACATATACACATGCAGAGGCGTTATCATCCGTTTTCAGCTTTTCGTGGCGGGTGATAACTGCAGAGAGCCTGAACTATTTTACCGTTACTAAATACCTGCAGACATTTATCGTAACCTCTTTATTTTTTTTGCCCCGGTGTCAGTTCAGCTTTTTATCATCTGATAAGTTTTAAATGATTTACAGGACTGCCGGTGTTAACCCCCTCTCTGTTCAGGAGCACCGTTAAAACAGGTACTTAACTGCGCCTCCTGAGGTGCAGAACTTTTCCAGCTCTGCAGATAAAGCAGCTCATATAAAAGCAGGCAGAGGAATCTATAATCATCTCTCCGAGGTGGAGCCCGTATCTCCGGCTCGGCACATATTTAAAGGTCACCGGTGGTTTTACAAGTGGAGGTAATGGCGTTCCTACATTTCCATGAATTGGCTGATCTGTCACTGAAGGCTTGTTTACGAGTGGTTTGTTCCTCTCCTCGCCTCTCTCCCACCACCACCGTGCTCATTTCAGCTGCCATAAAATACACAATTGCTCCGATTCATCACTGAATTAGTGGCACGCTGGCGGCGCCGCCTGAACGCTGATCCAGGTGCAGCTAGAAGCTATTATTGTAGCATCTGATCGGCGGAGGCTGCCATGTTTGGCTGATTTGAGTGTTAGAGACAGAGTTTTCCTCTGGTGAGGCTATAAACAGCTCAGTGTTAAACAGCAATGGCAAACGTGTGTTATGAACTGGAGGAAAATCACTGCAGTTTCCTGTGGTTTTTGATCTTCAGTGGTTGTTTCCTTCACCTCGTAAAGCTACTCACGGCAAAGTCAAGAAGACTGAAGAGAAAAATCATAAAGAGGCTAAATCTACAAAGTACTGTGGGGTTGTCTGAACGCTGTCTTGTTTGTTTTTGTGATGGACATGAGATTAAACTGATGTTTGCAGATGACATTGTGAACTGTGGTGAGAAGAAGCAGGTGAAAGAGAACTTGGAGAGGTGGAGGTACGCACTTGAAAAAAGCGGAATGAAAGACAGTTTGTGAATGAGAGGGACACAAACATCAGGACTTCAAGCACTTCGAGTTGACTGCTCAGGAAAATGTGGAGTGTGGTAAAGTTGAGGTTCTCCTTGGGAGGAAGGAGATCATCAGAGGTACCAGAGGAGCGACAGAGAGTGTTAAAGATGCAGCTAGTTTGAAAACGTATTTATTCACAAAGTAAGGTAAAAGAGATGATATAAGGTGAGTATGGTTTCTTTAGACTGGTTATTGTAGAAAAAAGATTGCAGATCTTACTTGACCTTTTTGTTTTACGCAGGTTGGACGTGAGATGACCGCTGACTCTAGGATGGTGCAGTCGACCAATGTGACCAGGTAAGCAGTGTGCGAGGAAGAGCATGGCAGGTCGGACCTCAGGCCTGGATGGTACAACCCCTGGCAAAGAGTATGGAATCACCAGTCTTGGATGAGCACTCATTCAGACATTTTACTCTGTAAAACAAACTCAGATCAAAAACATGATACAATAATAAGGTCATTCCAAAGGTCAACTTGTTGGCTTTCAGGAACACTCAGAGAAATGAAGAGAAAACATTGTGGAAGTCAGTTAATGTTACTTTTATTGACCAAGCACAGGGGAAAAAAATGGAATCACTCAATTCTGAGGAAAAAAGTATGGAATCATGAAAAACAGATAAACAAAAGACCGTTCAAAAGACATCACTAGTATTTAGTTGCACCACCTTTGGCTTTTATAATGGCTTGCAGTCTAAAGGGCTCGACACACGGGCAGCGACAAACTACAGCGATTAACAGCTGTCATCGCAGCCAGGGTGAAACCCGACACACGGGACACGATAGCGATCGCAGCGTTGCGCTCTCAGGTCGCTTGTCTTCACAAAATTTGATTGGTTCTTGACTCTGAAGGCGGGTGTGCATTACGGACGTGTAAACTAAACAAATCTTGCGATGCTAATGATGTTGAAAAACAAACACACATCAAGATACAGTTTTATGAGGAAAAACTTACCATAAACTTCACCCTGGTGCCAATAAATTCCCACAAAGCTTTTTAGTAATCACTTGGTGAAAGTGTTAGCTAACTGCAGTGTGTAGCATACTCTCCTCTCATTGGTCAGTCAATGAAACCCTCGCTGATTGGTTGTATGCTAAGCGACAACGACAAAAGTTGAACATTTTTCAACTTTCATATGTCGCGTCGCAAGCTCGCGTGTGCATGTCTACGTGTACGAGCGCGAAATTTCACATGCACTATTTTCGCCGGTCGCTTAGCTGGAGGAGGGCAAGCGATTGTCGCCTCACCGCACAGGCTCCATAGGAAATGAATGGAGAGCGAGCGACGTCGCCTCCCGTGTGTCGAGCCCTTAAGAGGCTTGGACTTGATGAGTGACAAACAGTATTCTTCATCAATTTGGTGCCAACTCTCTTTGATAGCAGTTGCCAGATCAGCTTTGCAGGTCAGAAACTTCTTGTGGACCTTTTTTTTCAATTTCCACCACAGGTTTTCAACTGGGCTGAGATCTGGACTATTTGCAGGCCATGACATCAACTGAATGTGTCTTTCTCCAAGAAATGCCTTCACTGTTTTTGCCCTATGGTACAATGCATTGTCATCTTGGAAAATGATTTCATCACCTCCAAACATCTGTTCAATTGAAGTGATGAGAAAACTGCCCAAAATGTCAATGTAAACTTGTGCATTGATAGAAGAATTAATCACAGTCATCTCCCCAGTGCCTTTGCCTGACATGCAGCTCCATCTCATCAAGGACTGTGGAAATTTGGTTGTTTTCTTCAGGCAGTCCTCTTCATAAATCTCACTGGAGCGGCACCAAACAAAAGTTCCAGCATCATCACCTTGTCCAATGCAGATTCTTGACTCATCACTGAAGRTAACTTTCATCCAGTCATCCACAGTCCATGATTGCCTCTCCTTAGCCCATTGCAGCCATGTTCTTTTTTGTTTAGGTGTCAATGATGGTTTTCTTTTAGCTTTCCTGTATTGAAATACCATTTCCTTTAGGTGATTTCTTATGGTTCGGTCACATACATTGGCTCCAGCTTCCTCCCATTTATGCTTCATCTGTTTAGCTGTACTTTTTCGGTTTGCAAGACAAATAGCCTTAAGTTGTTTGTCTTGATGCTTTGATGTATTTCTTGGTCTACCAGTACGCTTGTCTTTAACAACCATTCAGCTGTTTGTATTTGGTCCATCTCTTGGATACAGCTGACTGTGAACAGCCCACATCTTTAGCAACCATGTGTGAAGAGTTACCTTCTTCAAGAAGTTTCACAATCCTCTCTTTTGTTTCAAGAGACATTTCTCTTGTTGGAGCCATGGTTCTTGCCACTCCACTTCATCCAGCAGCCCTCCAAGATGTCATGACTGCAGGTGTTTTAACTGCAGACTAACGAGCAGATCTAATCTGCAGCAGGTGTCGATTTTGGGAAAATAAAATGACTGGGTGTGTCCTTATTTTCTACTTCCAATTTGAGTGATTCCATACTTTTTCCCTCATAATTGATTGATTCCATATTTTTTCCCTGTACTTGGTCAATAAAAGTAACATTCACTGACTTCCACAATGTTCTCTCTTCATTTCTTTGAGTGTTCCTGAAAGCCAACAAGTTTCACTTTGGAATGACCTTATTATTGTATCACGTTTTTGATCTGAGTTTGTTTTACAGAATGAAATGTCTGAATGAGTGCTCATCCAAGACTGGTGATTCCATACTTTTTGCCAGGGGTTGTAGGATGTTCAACTTCAACTTCAAGTTTATGTATATATAGCGCCAAGTCACAACATAGGTTGTCTCAGGGACACTGATATTTGTTTGATTTTATTGTTGGTTGTAGGTGATGATCTCAGAATCAAGGGAGACCCCAGGAGTTTTATAAAGGGCCATAAACTTTTTGTGTTCCTCATCTTATTGCTATGACTGAGCACTGCTAACAAACACTGACTGAGCTCTACCTGGTATTTCTTGCATAAAAACAGCGGTTTAACATGTTTTCTTATAAACACTGAAAAGTACTACATGCACGACTGATTAAATGTGAAATAAATACAGAAATACTATTAAAAGTAAAAGTAAGAAAGTTTAACTCGTTGAGTTGTGGTGAGTAGCTGCCGTCAGTTGCATTCTGAAAAGGATGGAGTTTTACTAAAGTAAGTTTTGCAGTTGCATTCTGAACTCTCCCACTATCCTACAAGGAATTCCCACTAGAGGGAGTTTTACAGTTTAACTGTTTAAATTACAACTTGTAGGTGTGAAATTCCCACCCCCAAATACAACTGCAGCAAGTCAGCAAAAATGCAGCAAAATGGAGATTTTACACTCCAAATTTTGACAGCTACTTTTCAAGCCAGTACACCCCCATTTTGTGGGTAAAATAATCACTATGCATGATGGGAAATGTAATTAATGGTCAAGGCTGGCTTTAAAGAATTTTATTTTGTGACATTAACATAGAGCTATTTAACTAAACTGCTCGGGGACATGACACATATTATATTTGACCTTTTAAAATTAGTTTATTTTGTTGCATTGGACCATAAATTGAAAGTTTACCACTGATGTAAAAATTATTTTCACATTAATTTTAGTAAAACATATGATACCACTTTGCAATAAGGCTCCCCTTTATAGATGGCTTATAATAT
>NW_013952614.1:872529-895663 GCF_001266775.1 Austrofundulus limnaeus
ATATATACATGAACAGATTTGGCTCACTATTTGGCAAGAAACCAGACAGTTTTGTCTCTTTCCTGTCCTTAATTAATGCATAATAAACACTTGTTAATGATTCATAAAGTGTTTACAGATGAATTAATAACCTTTCAATAAACCTTTTATAAGCCATCTATAAGAGGAGCCTTATTGTAAAGTGGTACCAATATTATTTTTAGGGGGGTCTTAGCATTTGCCTACGCCACTGACCAGCCCTGCCCGGAGGAATAACATCAAATAAAATTTTACTATTTGCCTCCACCTCTGACATCAGTATATCTGTTTACCATTCAGTAAGTAGGTTTAAATGGATATAATTTAGGTCTTTTTGCCCTTTCTGGGGTTATTTGGACACAAGATGGAAGCCTGCCGTGTATTTATACTAATTTACATATTTATTTCTGGGAGGGGCACATGCAGCTGCGCTCTAATCCACATAAAATGGGACGTACGAAGGAAAGGTGTGCAGAAACGTGCGAGCGCACAGTTTCATAAATCAGAATATTTTTGTGCGTACGCACTTTTCGAACTTTGTCCATGCGCCAAATTCCACATTTTAATAAGGTTCCCCTAAAGACAACAAATAAAAGATTTCCTCAGGCAGATTGGAGAACAGGGAGCTTTTTTGCTGTAATATTATTAAAGCTAAACCTCACTGAGGCTGATTTTGTTTCCATGGCGTCTCACTGAGCTGACATTGAAGAAAAACAGCCATTTAAGCCGAGCGCGGTCCAGAGGACAGATACTGATGCTCCGCTCGCTGCCTGCGTATAATGTTGTGAAAGGTCGTTCTTCTTTGCCCAGCGTTTTTAGTACAGTTCTATCTCTCACCTCCAGCTCTGCAGAGGGCCGATAGCATGAGGTGCGCTGTAATTTTCCAGCGTTTCCTCATCTTTATCGTGCGGGGGGTGACTCAGCGGTGTGTGTGTGTGCGGAGCATGTCTGACACACCTCAGAGTGTAATCTCAACAATGTGGAGCAGCTTCATTTAAATGAGGCCTTTCTTACGGGGTCGTCACCTCGCTCCTTGGCTCGAGCGCCGTCCTCACAAAGAGTAACACAGGTCTGTGACCTGCAGCAGCCCTCACACACAGGCCACAGCTCCACTGAGGGGATTACTGAGAATATGTGCTTGTAGAACATCTGTGGAAGCTAATGCAGGCAGTAAATTCACTGTTTTATTATGGTCATACTTAAATGGAGCAAACTAGGTTTTAATTTGTTAAATAAAAATATGACAAATACTTTAAAAAACAAACAAACAAAAAACTAATTCACATAAAAAATACAAATTAAATAAAACGAAAGGCAGCAGAAGAAGAAAAAAAATCTTACATCTGCCCTTTAAAAATCATATTTAAAAAACTGATTGCATATCACCTGCTGTTTTTTCTGCCAGAATTTTTGATTGAAAACAACATTATCCAATATTGTTAATGATGCTCAGATACTACCACATCCAATTTGAGCTCTGTATCTGTAAAACTGACCGAGTTATAGTCATTTTTGTGATGGCTCATTTTAATCAGATGGGGAAGTCATCTAGAATTGGATTGACTCCAGACATTTATCAGTTGTAGATGTACAACCAAGAATCACTTACTGAAAGTTTGAACCGAATCTGTTCTGTGGCTCATGAGATATTTAGCTAACAGACAAAGTTGACTCTAAATGGGTAAAATTTTAAACAAAGATCTTGTTCAATCTGTTTAAACTCACAATGTTTATTAGGGATCAGTCTCAGCTACTACCAAACCACATTTTAGTTCATTATCTGTTACAGTGACTGATATAAATTGAGTTTTGTGTTTTTTTATTTCAGTTGTCTGAGCTAGTCATCGTGAAACGAGTTGTCTCTAAAATTTAATCAGGTGTAGACGTACATCCAGCAGTTACTTTCTGAGAGTTTTAATAAAATTGGCCCAAGTGGTTGATTAAATATTTTGCTAACAGACAAACAAATGCCAACAAGGATGATAATTTAACATGATAAGGCTCTAATCCTTTAAGTTTTATTAATATATTTTTTTCTTTTCTTTCTAATATATCTAGAAGCCCTGGTTGTGTTTTACTAAAGCAAAGTTAATTCTCTATTGGAGAAATCCACAGCAAGAATTGCCAAACCAATTATAGAAAACAATCCTTTACTGCAGCAAATTATAAATCATTAATAATCTTGAAATGTTTTTATGTGCTCTTTCTGAAAATGTTAGTGTATTTTGACAGCATTCCTTAAACCCATTACGTTTTTTTTTAAGTCATTCAGTTTATTGTCGCAGCGCCAACTGTCTGAAGTCCCTTAAGGGCACTAAGCAGGAAAATAAACGTTTAATTTGAGTGTAAAAGCAATTTAATCCAATATAATCTAATTCAAATGTAGTTACAGTCCAACTCAATTCTGTTTATTTCTCCATTTCTTCTAGTCACCTGTCTGAACCAACAGACATATGTATGTATGTATGGCTACTCCAGTTTCCTCCCACAGATCAAAAACATGCATCTTGGGTTAGTTGTTGGTAACTCAGAGTTGGAGAGCGTGTGTGTGTGTGTGTGTGTGTGTGTGTGTGTGTGTGTGTGTGGGGGAAGGGGGGGGGGGGGCTACATGTAGTGACATCAATACTGTTCAAAACTGAACGTCTCTTTAAAACAAACAGATCTACAAGATACAGCTTTCATTAAAATAAATTCCATCTCCTGCAAATGATGTACGTCATTGTGTCATATTGTGAGATCTTTCCAGATGTGTTAGCTCTTGAAGAATGTGTTGAGGATGACTCCGTAGCCATCACACTAAAAAGAGTTCAACATCTGTAAAACTGACTGACTTACAATCAACGTTGTTTTGGTTAAATCTGCTGTGTGCACCTTCTTCAATTGGGTTGACCTCAAATGTTATTGACTTGAAGATTTAATGATTACTTTCTGAGTTTCATTAAATTATAGTCAGTGGTTCATGGGATGGTTTGCTAACAGACGGTGTTGAGTTAACCTCAAAGTTTAAAGTAAAAAAAAAAACATTTCTCAATGTATTGTGTTTCTTCCGGCTACTGCCATGTGAAAATTTGTTGCAAAATGTGTGGCATAGACTTCAGTTTTAGCCATTTTGGTTGGTTAATACCGATTATCTGTGATGGTCAACTTGAATTGGGCTAATTCCAATTATTTTGCTTTTGACAGGAAGTCTTTAGGAAATTTAAAAAATGAACTTCAGTTTATCTTTTTTGTCCATCGTCGGCCTACATCCTTTCAAGGTCGTTCCATACTCCATTGTGAAATCAACTCCTTGACATAGTTGCATGACAAAAATAGCAAAATTTTGTTCTTGGCCAAACTTTTTCTCACAGGTTTATGCTCAACGTATTGTGTGATTGGTCAGAAATGGGTGAGTGTGGTTTTTTTTTATATAATACCTCAACTAATACAAATCCCAGATGAGTTGAAAATGAAGCGCTGAGGATGCAGAGCAGGAGCAAAGAGGAGAGAGAGAAGGGGGAAATTCAAACCATCTCTTCCATCGATCATGATCGACGATGTGAGGTCACTGGGGAACAAGTTGGACAAACTCCACGCCCTGACGGGGGCTACAGGAGATCCTTCCTGCCTACGGCCATCTATAATAATTATTTAAATTAACCAGGATAATATGAGTTACAACATTAAATTTCCCTTTGAGATTAAAAAAAGTATTATTGAATTGAATTTTTGTGGAAAATCACTCGGACAACAATTGTTGCCTTTTGCTTCAGGTACTCCTCTTCCAGAAGCAGGCTGTTATGTGTCCAAGCAACACGGATAGTTTTGAGGAGCAGCTGGCTAAGGTGGTCAAAGACTACATCCAACTGACGACTCTTCCAGCCAAACTTATAAAGGTAGTCGAACAGCCAAAACCTCCTGGATGGAGTCAGTACAGATATTTTGCACAGAGGTGAACAGTTTGTTGCGCTATCCATGACAGATTAGTGACCAATCAGTGATGGAGTGGAAGCCTCGGCAGGAAGAGACCTGCTATGACGTGTTTTCCAGAAGCTCTGCTTTGTGTGTCTTTTGAACTATAAAAAGTGTCTAACTTTGGACAGAGTATGTAGAGCTGGACAGTGAAATACTTGAACAATAAGGATAGTGTACTAAGAAGTAAAATAAACAGGTACCACAGTATTGTTCCTCCTCTCAACCTCATGTATTATTAGTTAGGAGCTGTAGGTAGGAGGCGTGTCGAGGTGAGAACAGTTCATGAGCATTAGAATGTGCTGGAACTGCATCAGCTGGCACCAGGCCCCCTACTTGCGACAGTGAGGGTCTCTGCTGGACAGCTCCACACCACTGGAAGGCAAATCCCACCACCCGGCGTCTGAACCGCACACGATAAGGATTCATTACCATAAGTTTATTTTCTCCTGTTTAAATGGCTGCAGAAACAAAAGGGCAGTTGATTATTTTTTTTCCTTGATCAGTGTAGCATTCAAGGGGTCTGGTTTAAAAAAAATAAGGGGAAGTGGGGGGTAGGACAATAAAAACACTTGAGGGGAGAAGGGAGGAGGCTGACACGCATACAAGGCAGGGAGGACGGCTGGATTCCCGAGGCGGGATCAGCCTGTCCAGCCTTCACAATGGAGCCGCAAGATGAGATGGACACACAAAGGAGCGGGATGTGACAGTTCGTCCACTCGGCCGGCCACCGTCTCAGGAGATGACGAGCTGGCTCTGGCCTCCTCCACCTTCACAAAAGCCTCATTCAGTATTGTACTGAACATTTGACAGATTTCACACATTAAACTCAGTTCACAGAGCTGCACACCCAATGGGAATAAACTCATTTATTAAAAAGGATAAAAGGGAAGAAGGTTCACGGCGTATTTTGTGGTACTTGGTCTTGTTTTCAAAAGCTTGTTTCACAAACATTAAAAAGGGCTTTAAGTCCTATTTAGATGCTCAGTGTTATAATTTTCAAGATCTTATGTTCAAAGCAACAATATTTACTGTACATAGTTAGAATACCTTCTTTTATTCTAACTCATGTCTCTATAAGACCCTCAGGGCAGTCTCATCTCTCATATCTTCTCTGAAGATGTCCAGTTATGGAGGTTTTTGTAGGGATTCAAGAAATCAGGACAAAATATCTGGACAACAAACAGGCATGTCAAAAACCACCCCCTTCGGATGTTATCATCAATTAAATGTTATCAGTCCCATACAATGGCTTCAGACTGTCCCGACTGTGCCGCCTAGTGGGTTCTCCTTCCCACATAATGGCATCAGACTGTCACCTGGTTAGTATGAGGCATAAAGTCACTAAGGTTAATTTTAGAGAAAATGACATGGGCTACGATAAAGTAGACCAGACTCCGGCTGTAGCAGATAGTTTCATTCCAACGTATATGGCACTGGGCACTGTCGGGACAGTCTGAAGCCATTCTATGGGACTGATAACCGCTAATAAAGTCCATTTAATGGACTGATAACATCCAAACTGGCTGAGAAAACTGAGGTTTAATTCATGGGCACCAGATGATTATCCTAACCGAAAGACAAAAGCAGGCATAAATGTTTTTGCCCAAGTCTGTGTATGTTTTCTAGAAATGTCAAACTGCATAGCTGGACACATCATGGTTCAAGAATGATCCCTTGACATCAGCGTATCACGGCAAACCTTTCGTTCCCTAGATAGTCCCTATCTGTCCATCCATAAGACAGAATACAGGAAGTTCTCCACAAATATTTAGGACAGAAAATGTCATCAGGTTATGGCTCCACAATGGATCTTATTTTATTAAGACCACTTTAACCAAATAAATCTTAAGTGGTCTTGGTGAAGTCTACTCCACTGGTCATAAAAGGGTTTGGTTGGTCGTCATCAACCAGTACGTTTGTCGTATTGCAACTGATAGTTGTGTTTTCATGTTATTATATGCTCTTTAATTGAACTGTTGGTCCATTTGGACCATAGATGTCAGTATCAGTAAAACTGACCTTTCACCTCACCACAATTATGCATTTATGGTTGTGTGAGTGAATTTATACATTGGATTGTCATTTGGTTGTACATATTATGCACTCTTGGTACTCTTTTTTAAGCTTTAACATACGTTTGTTTTATTCTTGTTAGTCTTGTTTTTAACTCTCCCAGCCAATTCGAACCTAGTTTGTTAGTTTGTCCCTGGTTTGAGCTGTATGCAGTCGGACATGTATCTGTGTCGAGTGTTTCTCAAGTCAACTCAAACAGTTCATGCTGTTTTAAAGATGTGCAACAAATTTTAGCAAAATATCAATAAATTGACTTAATTAAAGCAATAAGATCAGTTGGCTGACAGCCATTTTGAATGGGTTTGACTCCAATAGTTAATCCGTTGTAGACGTACTGTACGTTCAGTGATAACATTTTGTTATTTTATTGGTGTCCTCGGGTTCATGCGATATTTTGCTAACACTACAGACAAATGAACACAGAGACATGGGCAAAAACATGAATGACGGGAGCAAGCAGGATGAACAGTTTCCTGAATTGCTTTAAACAAAACGAGAGAGAAATGAGAGAGTGGTGATGAAGAGCTGAGGGAGGGTGAGCCTAACCTCTGAGCTCTGCCTCGGTGTGTCAGCAGGACAAGGAGGGCTCTGATTGGGGACAACACTCCCTAACAAGCTGCTAATTTTCAGCCTTGATTGATCAGAAAGTGAATTCAGAGTGAAGGGCAAACCAACCTGTGTGACAGCAGGCTGAACCGCGTGTCCTCACACCGCCACCTGTCACTCGGGTGCGTTTTTTTTTTACCAATCAGTGCTCATCTGAGGTGTTCTATTATCTTCCTTCTTTGATAAACTGGGATTAGCATTTAGCACAGAGCTGCGTTTGAATGCAGAAGCAGCAGCATGGCTAAGAAGTCTGCAAAACAGAGGATTACAAGAGGCTTTTTGCGCTGTAATTTCATTTAAAAAGAGTCTTACCTTTGTTCTATGTGCCCAGTTAGGGTGTGCTGGGAGGTTGAGATTAGCTCAGAGAATAGAGTTAGTGACAAAGCCGATTAGCAGTTGAAACAGAGCCAACAATGCTGTTCTTAGAAAATTTGCTCCAATTTCTATGACAGAATATAACGTGTGAGGTGCCACTGCTCCCCGGGATGCTCTGCAGCTGGACCACGGCGCTTAGTGTTGGACAGACCACACACTGGACAGGTCATGGTGAGAGACAAAAACAGATATTTTGTCCATTTGTACATTTTAGGAGAGATAAAGGTGAGGACAGCTTCATCAAAAGGAATTGGGCCTCTGGTGCATATCTGATAGTTATCTACTGCCACCTACCGGATAAACATATCACTGCCGCTCACACATGGTGTCATCCTCCACGGTCTGAGTTTAGGTTTTGTAAAACGGTTTTTCTGAAAAGGTCGAAAACTTTTGAACACATTTTAACAAAGTTGATGCAACTCAGATTTCAGTTACAACCAGTTTTAAAACTTTTTAGTTTTTCTTTTGTTCCTTTTTTGATTGTTTTTAATTTTTGTTTTGTGTTTTTCATGTTTGGATTTTACATGTACAGCTCTTTGTTGCAGCTGTGGTTGTTTTAAAGTGATTTATGAACAAAGAAGGGGAGACCGGGGACAGTAGCAACAAGGGACGGTTGCAACACGTCATTTTTCTCCAAAAAGAAACAGTGCAGAGTGATGACACTCATACATGCTCAGTTAGATGTTCCACCTTGTAAAGAAAAAGTAAACAGATTCAAAAACTGATCCAGGATTTATTTAAAAAAAAACTGTTTTTGAGGAAACAAAGTATTTTTTTGCCCAGCTTTATTTTTGTTCTACTGTTGTCACTGTTTTTGTGATCACCTCAAACTTATATGGTTTAAACAAGTGATCTGTTGACTTTTAACTAATATATTTTAGATTATTTTAATTAATATGGTTAACATGTATCCAGATGAGCTTATTTAGCTAACACATGAGGTTTTATCATGGCTCACAGGAAGGGGGACAGTTGTAACAGTTGTTGCAACTGTCCCCATACGATAAATCCATATAAAAACAGAGCACATACAGATGAGATTAAGATGGTGAAATTAAGTTTACACTTAAAAGGGTGTTGGGTTTTCATGACAATTTTATAGTTTAAAACATAAAAGTGTTTAAGTTGTATTTTCTACAGTTGTTGTTTTCAACAATGGTTTTAAAATCTCAGTTTGTTTCAATGTAAATGTTACATAATGTAGGCGTACAGTGACAATAGGCAAAACTAAAGTTAATTGCCTCACAAATTGTTCTTTTATCCTTGTCTCTAAAAGTCAACTGTATTTTATATCAATTAGTCTTTGACATCTGTATATAAGGTCGACTCATCAAGACAAATCTATATTCATCATTTGATCARAAAGAATAAATAAATAACACTGTAATATCATTATAACTCACAGTTTTTATTAATTTAGCGATAAAATAAATATAAAATAATAAAACTTTTATTTACAGTGAAATGTATTAATAATATGTTGTAACCACCCCCAAACAATGTAGCGACTGTCCCCGGCCCCGGGGTCAGTTGCGACATCTGACTTTTCATTTTCAAATGCAAATAGTGAAGAATGTGCATGCTTTAATCATCTATAAATGGTTTTGACTATTAACAGACAGATGTAAGTTTATTGTATTAAAATTTGGTTTGTCTAATTCAAACCTTCTCTGAGTAACAGAGTCAAATGCAAAAAGTGTTGCAACTGTCCCTGGTCTCCCCCTAGCAGTAGTAGTAGTTTTGTCCAAACAGTGGGGACAACCATGGATAGAACTTTAGTGTCACTCTAGTTGGTAACTCTATGAGGGCAATCCGTACCCCGTTAGGCACAAAAAGCCACTGGAATTCAGATGTCAAAAGGCTTCTTCAGATTTAATCATGGGTTGAGAGTTGCGACTTGTCACATCCAATAGTACAAACATCTCCAAGAAACAAATGAAGTCCAGTCGCCTTCTGGTTCTCATGTTGATGGAAAATCTAAACAATAGGTGTCCACACTAGGTCATGACTAGAACAGTCTGTAGATTATTGTCAGAGGGTCCCTTGGATGGCAAAATTGTTTCAGATTCAGGGGCTGTGTCCTTCGAAGGACCCGGTCTACGTGGGCCAGGTCCTTTGTCGACCTTTAAGACAGGAAGAAAGGGGCTGTGAGTTTGGATGGTCTAGCCTTCAGCTTTATTCCCACCCTTATCCCGGCATATGTCCTGCAGCAACTGTGACAGCACAATACAGAAACAATGACGATCGGAAACAGATTGAAAGTAGCGCAATTTTAATATATCAAGATTATTATTATTATATATTAAGAAAACTAGTGCAATGCATGAAGAACTAAGGGACCCGTCATGTGAGAATGTTTACAATGACTTTTGACAAGAAAAATATTAAAATAAATCATGACTATGCAAATGATAAAGCAGAATTGCTTTAAACTTAAAATGTTTGCAGTCGCACATACTGTCTCTGTCTCACTTCGTCTGCCTGGTTTAAACCAGACCCTGTCCTTCACTTTGCTTCGTACAAGGGTCTGGACTTGATGCACAGAGAATCGATTTCTTGCAGGAGGCGTGGCCTCTGCTGAAGTTTAAAATGATTGGATCAGTTGGCTGCGACAGTGGCTAAGCTAAGAAGCTAACCGGAAATCGTGAGCGCTGTAAACAACCCTACTGAGAGGAGAAATATACCGAGCTGAACGAGACGATTGTAAATGAGAGCTGCTGCTTTGTCAGACACATTTAATTTAATTTGGAAGCCTTATCAACACAGACTGGCTTCATTCACTTCCTCCACTGCCGTATGCTAAAATAACTAGCAGACACTGCGCAGAAMATCGACGTYGTTCAAAACTCCTCCTTCTGTTTGGTGATTGGCCCAGGTAAAATAAACTATAAGCAAACACTGCGCAGAAAATTGACATTCTGTTCTCTGATTGGCCCGGCTAAAAATCTGCCAGTGAAATCCATCTCAATGGGAGAAGTCCCAGACGGAGCAGAGAAGGGAAACTAGAATTGAGCGGAGCTGCGTATAAGGCAAGGGCCAGGCTAGTCACCACAAGCAAACAAAATCTCCCGGTCGGCCCTGAAATCAGAATGCGTTTGTGGCCTGCAATTGGAGGAGCCTTTGAATTAGGACAGACTTTGAAGCATTGCTGTGATGTCTTCGGCTTCAGATTCGACCTTCGAAGGATGCAGCCCCTGAATTTGGACACAGCCCTTGTATCTAAGGCCATCCTACAAAGAAAGCTCATTTAGTTGGTTGTATTTAAAAAGTCAAATATTGTTCTTTCCATCATAATCTGTATCTCATGACCATCGATGATGACTGCCATGTTTATTGACTATTAGACTGAGAACTTTGCTTTCAGCTCTCTTTCACTACGACAAACTGGAGCAACACTTTCATTTCTTTGAACTGATGCATTGGTCCATCTTCAGTTTCATCCAGCCATAGTGAAGGAAACAAGATATTTAAAGTCCTTTGCTTGACAAACCCAACCATGCTACAAGCTACAAGTGAAAAAGACACCTGCAGTACCAGCAGTACCGAGTTAGTACTGGTTTTATTTGGTTCTCATCATCACTATATTGGAGATGACGCCACCAACACCACGGACCTTCTCACTGATGTACAAACACTACAAAACGGGCAAAAACAACCAAGATTTTATTGCCATTGTGCATGAACTTTGACACTGCGGGTTACACAGGAAGTATCGAGTAATGAGTCAATGAACACCCTCGACCTGCCGTTGGATGTGCTCTGCTCACTCGATGCTGGTTTTGTTGATGGCTTTAGCAACAAGCTGCTTGCTGATCCAGCCTCCAGGCTCAAAACCAAAGCAATGCAAGACGGGACGCTGTCAAAGAACGGGCAACATCCTGGATGATAACACCATGTTTTTTTTCTGTTTTTTTTTTACCCATATTATTGCACACACCTAATTTGTTAATGCCAAGAATATGTGGGACATCGAGAAAGCTATAGCTCAGGGTAAGGTGCTGTAAAGTCTTTAGAAACTACAACATTGCATTAAGCCTTATTAAAAGCCACATATAAACAAAGAGAAGGAATGAAACGTTAATGCAGAGATTAGACAAGCACACCAGATACAAAAATAAACGTGGATTAGGTTTCACTCTTGCACAGAATATGTTGAAATGGTTTTTTTGCTTGGCGGCAGGATCAGGGTGTCTGCAACGCTCACAGGAACAGGGACCCTTGAATCTGTTTCCTACAGATGAAGGCGCCGCCGTCTCTGCAACCAACCATGTCTTAGATCCTCAACTTACAGTGATTACCTCAAAAGGCTGAGAGATCCTTTAGGAATGAATATTCTGATCGGGTGTCTTGAAGAAATTGATCTCAGGAATGCATTTAATGAATCGAGTTGCTCTTGGAGCATCAGAGCAGTTTCAGTATGGTTGTAAATGCAGACTGGAGATACAGGTTGTACAAACACTACCTTTTGAGGGGACTTCATCCTAACAGTGCAGAAAACTGCATCCTCATCCCGTCACCCAAGACCCGGAATAAAACCTCTATAGTCCTTTAGGTACCAGAAACTAATCCATCTTTAAAAAATACTTCAGATCTGTTTAAGTTCTGTGGAAAGGTATGGATGATTATTATCTTGCTTTTTGTAGATAGCTCTTTAGTTTGATTCTAAGCAGACAGATGAGCTAATAGCTAATCCAAGCAAGGTCAACACCGAAGTGGACCACTGCTGCCAGACTTTTAAAGTTGCATACCAGCTAATGCTAATGCTTTTGGATCTTTTATAAAAAATTTTGCTGTTAGGTTTCTATTACGGTTGACTACATAAAATGTTGTGATTAATTTTTTAAACAGCAACAACAGCTAGCTGCAGTACTTCCAGGGCAACCTGGAACACTTCAGGCAGGAATATCAGGATTTTTTTAAAGGAAAATCTGCGTTCTGAAAATTTTACGGTAACATAAACATTTACTAGTGTTTTTCTATGATTTTAAAAACATTCCTTTTCACATTTAAATCATTCAGTTGGGGTCTATGTAAACTGGACAATGCTTTGGTCCGAATTCCTTCTTATTGTAACTCCACAAGCCTCAGGCAGCACAAACAGCTGTCTACAACAGGTAAGATAGTAATCGTTCACAATCTTTCCACAAAACCCCACTTCAAAGGATGTGAACTAGTTTTTTTTAATGAAATCCTCTTTGTTTTTAATCAGACAAATTTCCTACAATAATTCAGAGCTTGTCTAAGAGGATAATGTTTATTCATAAATAAACTTCAAAATGAATTTTAAAAGTTTAACATGACTTTTTTAAATATAAAACTAATCCTGGCAGTGTTTCAGACATGTGTTAGATAGACCCCAGCTGACCAACTTGTTCAGACCTGTAGACGACACAACGGCTGACCCATGTCTGTGAAAAGAAGCCATTTTGATAACTAACTTAAAAACTACTAAAGGGTTATCCTGATGCATCTCAGTAATCCAGGTAAAAAATTAAAAGGAAAAAAAACTGTATAGGTCCTCTGGACGGGTTCTTCTCTAATGAAACGTTTCGTCTCTCCTCCAAGAGACTTCTTCAGTCTGAGAGTTTCAGGCAAAATTCAGGCTTTTGAGTCCTGCCTCCATGTGACTGATACTCACATCACATGGCTATCGTTGACACCTAATTAATACCTATTGTTAACAGGGGTGGAGTGATACTGGCAATGGCAGCGCTGTAGGAGGGGGACAACTGAAAACGGAGGCCTCCACCTCTGTTTAATGATGGACGGTCTTTCTTCACAAAAATGGCTTCTTTTACTCCTCTCTCAAACCAACGTTCCTCTCTATCAAGAATGAGGACATCCTCATCTCTGAAAGAGTGACCGCTGGCCTGTAAATGAGTGAAAACTGCAGAGTTCTGGCCATTAGAATTAGCTTGTCTGTGTTGGGACATTCTTTTGAACAGTGGTTGGAAACTGGCGTGTATCGTAAGCCCACCCACACAGACCAATATTTGCGTTTTGACTCCCACCACCCACTGGAACACAAGTTAGAAGTGATCAGGACTCTGTACCACAGAGCAGACAGTGTCCCTACAAACCCAGGAGCCAGGGAGAAAGAGAAATCACACACACACGACAGGCCCTGGAGCAGTGTGGTTATCCTGACTGGGCTTTCCTGAAAGCAGACAGGAAACACAAACAGGACTCCATGCAACCTTCAGGTGAAAATGAAGACCCCAAACCCAGACCCAAACCAGTGGTTATTCCGTATGTTGCGGGTGTTTCGGAGAAACTGAGATGTTTATTTTCTAAACATGATGTCCCAGTAGCTTTCAAACCCCAAAACACATTACGGCAAAGGCTGGTTCACCCCAAAGATCCGGTGCCCCGGCACAAACAGAGCAATGTTGTATATGCTGTGAAGTGCCAGGAGGACTGCGACCAGTTATACATCGAGGAAAAAAAGCAACCACTGTTCAAAAGAATGTCCCAACACAGACGAGCTACATCTAATGGCCAGAACTCTGCAGTTTTCACTCATTTACAGGCCAGCGGTCACTCTTTCAGAGATGAGGATGTTCTCATTCTTGATAGAGAGGAACGTTGGTTTGAGAGAGGAGTAAAAGAAGCCATTTTTGTGAAGAAAGACCGTCCATCATTAAACAGAGGTGGAGGCCTCCGTTTTCAGTTGTCCCCCTCCTACAGCGCTGCCATTGGCAGTATCACTCCACCCCCTGTTAACAATAGGTGTTAATTAGGTGTGAACGATAGCCATGTGATGTGAGTATCAGTCACCTGGAGGCAGGACTCAAAAGCCTGAATTTTGCCTGAAACTCTGAGACTGAAGAAGTCTCTTGGAAGAGAGACGAAACATTTCATTAAAAAAGAACCCGTCCAGARGACCTATACAATTTTTTTCCTACTAAAGGGTTAATTTCTTTCTTTCACCATTAAAAAAAAACTTTAAAAAAATAAACTCTTAAGTGAGAGCCATACCAGAGGGCTATTTTTACCAGACATGTTGGGTCGTGTTGAACAGTCCTTTGAGCTCAGGAAGGACCTGCAGTTTTCTGAGCAGTGATAAGAGCTGCCTACATTTTTAGGGTTTTTATATAAGGGGGCTTCTTTTATTATCTTCCTTTGCAACACTGAAGAGTTGTTTTTGAAAGAAGACAACGTTACTGCCTTTTGAACTTCAAAACTCAAATTTAACGAAATGAAAACAAACTGTGAAAGGTCAACAAAGTTATAAAGCTTTCCTAACGCAATTCTGTTGTTTCTATTAAATATATTCAAGTTGAGGCAACATAACCTTTTAGTGTTGATTCAGATTTATACCATACCATAACACTTTTACTTATAAAGCACTTTAAACAGCACAAGGCCAACCAAATTTATGTACCAGGGAGACATTTCAGGGGGATGCTCAAATTAAGTTTGCCATGATAAATGTTGCTGAACAACAAATGCTTTTAATCAGTTAAAAACATCATATTCATATTGCCAGCAACAAATTGTGAGATCTCGCAATGGAAACACTTAAGAGTATGTTTTCTGTAAAACATAAAACCATTTCTTTTCTGGTTTGATAAGGTCAATCAGCTGTGGTAACCGATCGTAATGTTCATGAGTTATAGATGTATTTTCAATTATTCTTTTCTGCAAGTTTGATTCAAATACGTTCAGTGGTTCATGGGATATTTTGCTAACAGAAAAACAGGGTTGTCATTAACAGTCACAGACATAGAAACATTATCTCATCCCTTCGTCGTTTAGAGATCAGTAGTCCAAAAACCACGATGCCCGAATGAATCGTTGAACGAAGTTGAGCTCAAAACATGGTTTTCTTTTTTTAGAAAAAGAAGTATAAATCACTAATTTGGTGTCTTTTTGAAGGAGTTCAGTTTTTTTTCCTGACCCCCGAACCCCTCCACCCAACACAACAGGATTAAAGGAACTCATTGCAATGTCAAAAAAACAAAAACAAACAAACAACGAAAGCGACTGAAAATGGATCAACAACGATGACGTTTTGGATGAAGATGTCTATAAATTCTGCAAATTTATGTTTATCTTCTCACCTAAATGTGGAGCTTCTACGCTCGTCTGTTTGTTCACCGATGCAGACTACAGCCAGACTCAAGCTTCTACGTGTTTTTTTTTTTTTTGCAAATTCAGCCAAGTGCTTTGTTTACATCGAGTGAGTACCCACATTTCAGAATTGCATACACTGCCTGGCCCAATAAAAAGTCACACCCTGTTTTTAACTAATCAAATAGGTCAGAGCCTCGCATAGGATAATTACTGCACAGGTGAATGTGTTTCAGCTGGCAAGTTATTTAACCCTGAATAATGCAGTGAGTAACTTCTTATTTGTTACACAACCACGTTGAAAGACCCATCTAGTGTTTGTTTCAGTAGGGTCAAATAATTGGCAGAGAAAATGTCTGAAAATGACTCAAATTGGATTAAGGATAGTCTAATACAATATAAAAAACTGGAAGGAAATTGGGGAAACATCATATTGCTGGAAGGAATCTGATGGTGATCGGTGATTCCTTAATTGTTTGGTAAAATCAAATCGTAGAAAGACAACAGTGGAACTCATGGTTGTTTAATAGTGAGAGTAAGGGCATTTCCACACGCACAGTGTGAAGAGAACTTGGGATTGGGACTAAACAGTTGTGCAGCTGTAAGAAAATCTTGTTTCAGTGAGGCTAAAGGCCCCTACATAATCAAAGCTGCAAAGTTAGCTCTCATTGTCACAGTTGGATGACAAAAATTGCATCATTCTGTTCTCAGAGTAGCATCTTTTTCTCACAGGCCAATGCCTCGAGTATTATGTGATTGGTCAGAAGTTCATGGGCCTGTTTGTTCATGCAGAAAAGCACTGAGACAATGGTGGCATTTTGCTTTAAATACTACACTTCCGGAGCCGGAAAAGGGTAGAGTGCCTTCTCCGGGTCAGGGGGGTCGTCCTGCCTCAAGTGGAGGAGTTTAAGTATCTGGGGATCTTGTTCACGAATGGGGGAAGAAGGGAGCGGGAGATCGACAGGCGGATTGGCGCAGCGTCTGCTGTAAAGCGGGCGCTGTACCGGTCCGTCGTGGTGAAGAGAGAGCTGAGTCAGAAAGCGAAGCTCTCGATTTACCGGTCGATCTACGTTCCTACCCTCATCTATGGTCATGAGCTTTGGGTCATGACCGAAAGAACGAGGTCCCGGATACAAGCGGCCGAAATGGGTTTCCTCCGCAGGGTGGCTGGGCTCTCCCTTAGAGATAGGGTGAGAAGCTCGGTCATCCGGGAGGGACTCAGAGTAGAGCCGCTGCTCCTCCACGTCGAGAGGAGCCAGTTGAGGTGGCTCGGGCATCTGGTAAGGATGCCACCTGGACGCCTCCCTGGTGAGGTGTTCCGGGCACGTCCCACTGGGAGGAGGCCCCGAGGAAGACCCAGGACACGCTGGAGGGACTATGTCTCTCGGCTGGCCTGGGAACGCCTTGGAGTTCCCCCGGAGGAGCTGGAAGAAGTGGCTGGGGAGAGGGAGGTCTGGGCCTGCCTTCTGAAGCTGCTGCCCCCGTGACCCGACCCCGGATAGGCGGAAGAAAATGGATGGATGGATACTACACTTCCAGAAGACAGTCAGAAAGTACGTCCAACTATCTCCATCACACATATAGTATAAAGATAATGAAATGGCTAAAAACTCATAACACAAACATTGTGCATGGAGGAATCTGGATAGTGAAAAGTGTGGTCCTCTAATATGACAAATTTGTGGCCAAATGGCAAATATCATAGTGGAGTCTAAGTGGGAAGAAATCATGTGACTTGTACAGCAGCAGGGTTTCCCAGGAGCTCTGCAGCGTCTCAGGAGTAGGGTTGGTCATAATCATCAGAAAAACATTAATCTATTATTTTTGGGCACTTGACGGTTAATAGGATTAATGACACCAGGCAGAGTCCGCTCGGTGCTCCTCTCTACTTCAAATATGAAAAACATTTTTTAAAAAGTTCTGTAATTTATTTATCTATCAACACAATTTAAAATTTGATGTGAAACCTGAAGTCTATAATTTTGACACAAATTGGAACCGATTTTTTACGAAGAGCAAATGTTTCCCACTAAATTGGTCATGTGACTAGAACATAAAGGTGTCCAGGGACTCCAGGGGATTAATTGTCAAATTAATCGTTATTGGCTAAATACAATTAATCGTGATTAATTTTTTTGCCAATATTGCCCATCTCTACTCAGGATGAAAGGTGTGTGTGAAAACGAACGCCTGGCAACCCACATGGCGAATAGACTGTTCAGCTTCACATCGAGTGTGCTGGGCCCTTAATTACAGGAAGCATAAAGATTGGACTATGGAGCAATGGAAGGTCGTGTGGTCTGACTACAAAATGGACAGATTGGTCCAGACTGACCCAGTTCCAGAATGATGGGAGCATCAGGGTATGGTACGGTGAATGGGATCTCATTGCTCTCCCCAAAAAGACACTGAGATTTAGTCAAACCTTCGTGTCCCTTAGATCAGCATTTCCCAAAGTCGGGGTGGTCAGGACCCAAACTGGGGTCCTGAAAAGATTTTCTGAAGTAATTACATTTTTGCCTTAGTTGTTATAAATGAGTGAGGTTAGTATATTTAAAATGGATAAATGTAGTATAAAAATATTGTTACTATGCCCATGTTTTGTTGACCTGATACAAATGTTTATCATCCATAAACAGTTGGGGGCACAGGTCTCTGCTACTGTTATTTTGTGGGTCAAAAGCTGAAAATTTTGGGAACCACTGCACTTTGGTTCCCAAAGTTGGGCTTGGGACCCAATTATGGGTCACGGAGCACCTTGGATAATCTCCAGAAATCAATTTAAAGGGTAATAAAGTAATTGCTGATGTAATATTTTCCCTATAATTATTACAAAAACACAAAATAAGTAAAAATAAGTATTTATATTTGTGTATAAGCTGTTTAGATTGTCAAAAAGCCTGTGTTTTTAGGGTTATTAACGAAGTTTATGTACTCAGACCAGTAATATTTGGGGTCACAAGTTTTTGCCGTGGATATTTTGTGGGTCAGACGATAAAAAGTTTGGGAACCACTGATTTAGATGACGGACACAAGGTTAGAAACACTCAGTGTTCTGAGCTTTTTCAGGAACCATGAAGGGGTCCCCAAGAATTATGTTTCTTTTTCTAATTCAACGCCACCATTGAATCAATGTAAGAAGAGAGGCGGCTGAAGTGATGCACCCATCATGCCCACTGTGGGGGCAGTTGGTTGGTTAAGGGTCAGCCACATTAGAGGTCCAAAGAATGAGGTCACCTGAATGACCAGGTTATTCCATCAATGGACGTCTTCCCTGATGGCACGGGCATATTCCAAGATGACGATGCCAGGCTCAAATTGTTTAAGAGTGGTTCAGGGGGCAAGAGTCATCATTTTCACAAAAGTATCAGCTCCAGAGTCCAGACCTGAACCCCACTGAAGATCTTTGGGATGTGATGAAGACGACTGAACAGTTATCCATATCTCCCGTCATCAATACAAGATTTTGACAAAAAGTTAATGCAACTCTGGATGGCAATACATTTTGTGATATCGCAGAAGCTTGTGGAAACGATGCAAACACAAAAGTGTGCCGCAATCAAAGCTAAAGGTGGTCTAATTAAATATTAGAGTGACCTTTTTGTTTGGCCAGGCAGTGTATCTGGTCAAGCACTGGAGTAAATTTTAACCGTACCATGTGGTAATGTTTAGGATAATCTTTTATGGTTGACTCATAGTTTGCAGTGGGTACCTATAAGTACAGAAAACAAGTGACTGCAGGTCATTGTCCAGTTGTCTTCATTTAAAATAATCATGTAGGATTGTCATTTTATAATAAAATAAGATTAGAAAAAATGGTCAAGGAAAGAAGATATTAGTATATACTGTATAACTGGACCCTTTGTCTCAAAAATACATTTTCATTCACAGACCACTAGAGGGGGATGCTGCTCTGTGTGTATCTGGTTGGCTTATTTATTAATCCAACGCCAAGAAATTCTCAAGTGCAACTGGTCGACGTTGGTCAGGCTGGTCCTACATAAACTGCGAACAGAAGTAAACTTATTCTGAAAAAGAGCTAAGAATGATTCCAAACTATCCTTCAAAGGACAAGAAATGTTTGTATAACTACTACACCTCCAATCTGCATGTGGAAAGGACAGAGACTTCCTGTTGGGTCCTTTGACCCGTCCACGCCCGGTCCACCGTCAGCAGGCTCAGGAAACTCAATCCCACCTCAACAGCAACACCTGTACACGATCCAAGTCCCACAACATGCTTTCATCACAGCACGCACACACGCCTCAGTAAATGGAATCGGTCACAGTGTGTGTGGTCCGGACTGCGTTCCAGAAAGGCGTCTGAATCCAAATCCTCTCTGCAACCACTACCTACAGTCTAGTGTCGCACCGGACTCTGGAATAAAAAGAGGGTGATTTGTCTGCGAATGAGAACAGAACTGGGACTAGATGGGAGTGGATCAATTCGAAGAGATTTCGTATGGACATACATTCCAAACTACCTGAGAATAAACTCTGATTGCGAAACACCCTGAAGCGAGGCCAGATGCTGACTCTGTGCAATCAACTGTGGCCCTTTTTGTCTTTTTTGTTGTTGTTGATGTCTAAATTATGTTCTTGTTGCCTTTGCCTGACGCAGGGTTTCACTTGTGACCTGATAGTGTAAACATAATCCTGAATAGTGCAGCTGTTTTCTTTATCCTGTTCCTTACTTAACACAGTTATACACAGTTTGGGTTTCTTTTTAAACAAGCATTTTTCTTTCTTCTCAAAGAGCTATATATGTGTGTGTGTGTATATATATATTTATTCATATATACGTGTGTGTATGTATATGTTTAGAGCTTATTCATACTGTGAATGTTGAAATAGAACACAACACATAATTTAATCAGAAATAAACTACCAGTTTAAAATGCATGCCCCTCCCCCTAACCACAGTGCTCCGTTCTCCCCTCTGGTGCCTGCACACCATACCTCAGATCCATCAGCTCCCTGCAAACAGCTCAGACATTATCAGGACAGAACGACAAGGTGGCGAGTCTATGTGACGGTGGATATGAAGGGACAGAGTTGCTACGTCATGCAGTGATAGAAGGCGGGTGGAGGGGGTCAGCACAGAGAGACGGAGGCTCCCTTGGTGGAGCGGGGAGGACCTGTTTGTTGGTGGGACAGTCAAGTTGTGGGGCGGTCCCAAAGACAGAGGTCAGTTCTGCTCAAGTCTAGCTGATGGCCGGGCTGTCTGTCGGCGCCTCTGCAGTCTCTGAGGGCGAGCTGGGCTCCTCCGGGGGGTCGTCTGTGCTGGTGCTCGTGGAGACCTGAGTGGGGATGCCGTAAAACGAGCCGGCCCCCTGGAGCTCTGAGGAAGCCTCTGCGTTCTCCTCGTCCTCCACCTCCGAGGGCGGGGCGAGGTGCATGGAGCCGGGAAGTTTGACGGGGCAGAACGCGGAGCCCGTCGGGATGAAGTTGACCTTGTTTTTGTCGGGGCAGGAGAAGAGGGGGACGGACGCCGATGCCGACTGCCTGGAGCTGCGGAGAGACGTGTGCAGTGTCTGAGCTCGGCAGCAGAGAAGGAGTGAAATTCACCAAGAATCTAACGTTTTGTTTTTACCTCATCTCCTCAAACGCTTTAATTTTCTCACATCCCTCTGGTGGCTCTCGCTTGAACATGTAGCTGTTGTTGGGTTTGGGTGAGGAGGCGAACTTTGGAAGTGGTGAGCTGCTTCCGCTGTCTGAACACAAACAAACATACAAATTTATAAACATCCATGATTCAAATTGTTCAGAAGGACAGTGACATTTCACGTGGGCACCCTTGTGTCATTTTACTACACATCCAAACAAATACTGACAGCAGATCGGCCTCAGGTTGTCCAGGTAATCAAAATATTTATTATACAACCCCTGGCAAAAAGTATGGAATCACCAGTCTTGGATGAGCACTCATTCAGACATTTCATTCTGTAAAACGAACTCAGATCAAAAACATGATACAATAATAAGGTCATTCCAAAGGTCAACTTGTTGGCTTTCAGGAACACTCAAAGAAATGAAGAGAAAGGAAGTCAGTTAATGTTACTTTTATTGACCAAGCACAGGGAAAAAAATATAGAACCACTCAATTCTGAGAAATAAGGTATGGAATCATGAAAAACAGATAAACAAAAGACCATTCAAAATACATCACTAGCTGGAAGGAATCTTCATATACTTGCAGTCTAAGAGGCATGGACTTGATGAGTGACAAACAGGATTCTTCATCAATTTGGTGCCAACTCTGATAGCAGTTGCCAGATCAGCTTTGCAGGTCAGAAACTTCTTGTGGACCTTTTTTTTCAATTTCCACCACAGGTTTTCAATTGGGCTGAGATCTGGACTATTTGGAGGCCATGACATCAACTGAATGTGTCTTTCTCCAAGAAATGCCTTCACTGTTTTTGCCCTATGGTACGATGCATTGTCATCTTGGAAAATTATTTCATCACCTCCAAACATCTGTTGAGAAAACTGTCCAAAATGTCAATGTAAACTTGTGCATTGATAGAAGAATGAACCACAGTCATCTCTCCAGTGCCTTTGCCTGACATGCAGCACCATTTCATCAAGGACTGTGGAAATTTGGTTGTTTTCTTCAGGCAGTCCTCTTCATAAATCTCACTGGAGCGGGACCAAACAAAAGTTCCATCATCATCACCTTGTCCAATGCAGATTCTTGACTCATCATTGAAGATAACTTTCATCCAGTCATCCACAGTCCATGATTGCCTCTCCTTAGCCCATTGCAGCCATGTTCTTTTTTGTTTAGGTGTCAATGATGGTTTTCTTTTAGCTTTCCTGTATTGAAATACCATTTCCTTTAGGTGATTTCTTATGGTTCGGTCACATACATTGGCTCCAGCTTCCTCCCATTAATGCTCCATCTGTTTAGTTGTACTTTTTCAGTTTTCAAGACAAATAGCCTTAAGTTGTTTTTCTTGATGCTTTGATGTCTTTCTTGGTCTACCAGTACGCTTGTCTTTAACAACCATTCCATGCTGTTTGTATTTGGTCCATRTCTTGGATACAGCTGACTGTGAACAGCCCACATCTTTAGGAACCATGTGTGAAGAGTTACCTTCTTCAAGAAGTTTCACAATCCTCTCTTTTGTTTCAAGAGACATTTCTCTTGTTGGAGCCATGGTTCTTGCCACTCCACTTCGTCCAGCAGCCCTCCAAGGTGTCATGACTGCAGGTGTTTTTAACTGCAGACTAACAAGCAGATCTAATCTGCGGCAGGTGTCCATTTAGGATAAATAAATTGACTGGGTGTTTCCTTATTTTCTACCTCCAATTTGAGTGATTCCATACTTTTTTCCTCAGAATTGAGTGATTCTATTTTTTTCCCTGTGCTCGGTCAATAAAAGTAACATTCACTGACTTCCACAATGTTTTCTCTTCATTTCTYTGAGTGTTCCTGAAAGCAACAAGTTGCACTTTGGAATGACCTTAATATTGTATCATGTTTTTGATCCGAGTTTGTTCGACAGAATGAAATGTCTGAATGAGTGCTCATCCAAGACTGCTGATTCCATACTCTTTGCCAGAGGGTGTATTGCACACCCCTGTGTTTGACTCAATTTCACAGATCTGTTTTTTTCTTGTAATTTGGTATTTTTATGCACAGTATTTGGCTTTTATTTTCATTTTTATCTAAATTCAACTGATAGTCCAGTACAGGAATTATTATTCTTATTTTATTTTAGCAACATATTGTTTCTATCTATGTATGTATCTACCTATGTATCTATGTATGTATCTATCTATGTATGTATGTATGTATGTTTGTTTGTATGTATGTTTGTATGTATGTATGTTTGTTTGTTTGTTTGTTTGTTTGTTTGTATGTATGTATGTATGTATGTATGTATGTATGCATGCATGCATACATCTATCTATCTATCTATCTATCTATCTATCTATCTATCTATCTATCTACAGTGGTTTGCAAAAGTATTCATACCCCTTGAACTTTTCCATATTTTGTCACATTACAACCACAAACATAAATATATTTC
>NW_013952614.1:897043-898472 GCF_001266775.1 Austrofundulus limnaeus
ATCTATCTATCTATCTATCTATCTATCTATCTATCTATCTATCTATCTATCTATCTATCTATCTATCTATCTATCTATCTATCTATCTTCCCCGTGCGGGACAATAAAGGCTGTTTCTATTCTATTCTATTCTAATCTCTGTTTGGAGAATTAACGTTTAAGTAAAACAGGACTGACGAGCTAAGTAGATTGCTGTTGTTTAAAAAATCTTCAAAACTCACAGCAGTTCATCATCAATCCATAAAGTAGGGAGGTCATTTTATGTAGCGGAGTAAATTCTGATTTTTGCTGATGTATGACTGCCATAAATTTCAATATTTTCTCATAACAGTAACATTATGTGCAGAAGCACCCACAGCTCCTCCTAGTGAGGGGCCCTAAAATAATGTCTGTCCCCACCAGAGTGGACACCACAAAGTCTGAAAAACCCTAAAGTCTGTTTGAAATTAGGGGTAGTATTATATATATGGGGATTAGATTCTTATATGTGCTCAAAAATTGGGGGTCACATTATGCTCAAGCTCACATTATGCATAAATATTGTACTTTTCTTTAAACCAGTGGTTCCCAAAGTTGGGGTTGGGACCCACAATGGGGTCCTGAAAAGATTTTCTGAAATAATTACATTAGAAAATAACAATTACCAACAATTATTTTGCCTTTTTTGTTACAAAAGAGTAAGGCTATTGTACTTAAAATGACAAAAAAAAATAATACATAATGAATAATGTTACTATGCTCTTATTTTTTTGATGTGAAAACAACGTTTATCATCCAATAACAGTTGGGGGCTCAGGTCTATGCTGCTGGTATTTTGAGGATCAAAAGCTGAAAAGTTTGGGAACCACTGCTTTGAACCGAGAGTGTTCAGGAAGCTACAAAAAGTAAGCTATTGACTAGATGCAATCCTGTTTCAAAGTGCTAAAATACACCTTTAACTTGAAGAACTACAGGTCCTTCTCAAAAAGTTAGCATATTGTGATAAAGTTCATTATTTTCTGTAATGTGCTGATAAACATTAAACTTTCATATATTTTAGATTCACTGCATGCCAACTGAAGTAGTTCAAGCCTTTTATTGTTTTAATATTGATGATTTTGGCAAAAAAGTAAAGAAAAACCAAAAATCCCTATCTCAAAAAATTAGCATATTTCATCCGACCAATAAAAGAAAAGTGTTTTTAATACAAAAAAAGTCAACCTGCAAATAATTATGTTCAGTTATGCACTCAATACTTGGTGGGGAATCCTTTTGCAGAAATGACTGCTTCAATGCAGCGTGGCCTGGAGGCAATCAGCCTGTGGCTCTGCTGATGTGTTATGGAGGCCCAGGATGCTTCGATAGTGGCCTTAAGCTCATCCAGAGTGTTGGGTCTTGTGTCTTAAGCTCATCCAGAGTGTTGGGTCTTGTGTCTTAAGCTCATCCAGAG
>NW_013952614.1:898795-900980 GCF_001266775.1 Austrofundulus limnaeus
GTGAACAGGTGCCAGGTCGTGCTGAAAAATGAAATCTTCATCTCCATAAAGCTTTTCAGCAGATGGAAGCATGAAGTGCTCCAAAATCTCCTGATGGTTGCATTGACCCTGCCCTTGATAAAACACTGGACCAACACCAGCAGCTGACATGGCACCCAGACCATCACTGACTGACAACTCTTCTCATTGTGCAGCGTTTTCTGCCACACTTTTTCCTTCCCACAGACTTCSCACTGAGGTGCCTTGATACAGCACTCTGGGAACAGCCTGTTCATTCAGAAACGTCTTTCTGTGTCTTACCCTCTTGCTTGAGGGTGTCAGTTTGTGCTTCTGGACAGCAGTCAGGTCAGCAGTCTGACCCATGATTGTGGTTTTGAGTAATGAACCAGACTGGGAGTTTTTAAAAGCCTCAGGAATCTTTTGCAGGTGTTTAGAGTTAATTCGTTGATTCAGATGATTAGGTTAATAAGTCGTTTAGAGAACCTATTCATGATATGCTAATTTTTTGAGATAGGGATTTTTGATTTTTCTTTACTTTTTTGCCAAAATCATCAATATTAAAACAATAAAAGGCTTGAACTACTTCAGTTGGTGTGCAATGAATCTAAAACATATGAAAATTTAATGTTTTTCAGTACCTTACAGAAAATAATGAACTTTACCTCATGCTAATTTTTTGAGAAGGACCTGTATATACATGTTGGGAAAAAAAACATCAAGAATAAGTTAAAACCCGCTTTTCTATAAAACCTGGATACAAACAAATAAAAACTGACTACCAACACAAACAGGTCAGGGAGTTGGGAATCACTTAGCCTGCAGGATGGTTTCCTTATATTCTGAAATATTTCAGTTCGGTCCAGTTGCAGTTACATTATAGTATGCAGGTCAATTAAATAAAGAGCCTTATGAAAATTGGCTGACTTCTATCCAGGGAAACTGAGAAGAAGATTCTAATTTGATATGTTGTTAAAATCATTGGGTTTATACCTTTAATAGCTGGTCAGTCAAAAAACAACAACTTCAGAGTAGACTTTCAAAAACCACATACTTTTGAGTACAAGTTTATGAAAAAACGCCCCAAACTTTATTTGAAGAAATGTGATTTTGCCTCCTGTTTTATACATTTTAAAACATCCTACCCTTATCTCGATCGTACAGCAGATCCTCTGTGGAGTAGGGGCTGCCATCGTGTGATCCTGGGGGGCAGGCTGGTGAGGGACAAGGCGACAGACTGGAGCAGCTGCTGGACCGCCCAGGGGCCGATGGAGTCTGGGTGTCCACGCTGTGGGAGCTGCCGCTGCGCTGCTGTGGAGGGAAGGGTGCCCGACGCCCATCGGGGACCTCCAAGGACTGCAGAGGACCAGAACCGAGGATTAATAAGGTCTGAGACTGACCGAGGCCACAGACAGACTAGAATGAATGTAAAGAGAGAGAGAGAAAAAATAAAAAAGAGTTTCACCTTGAGCTCCTCTTTTTCTCCATTGTCTTTGATGAAGACTTTCTCCAGCTCATGGTTGATGCCCTCCATGCTGCTGGGGACCCTGGAGATGGAGGGCTTTGGCACGGTAATGTTGGACAGTGGCATCTGGGCCGACTTCGACATGGAAAACTACTACAACACACAGACCGTTACACAGCATTATTTAAAACGTATTTTAAGTTTCTGTTTCTATAATATAAATAAACATGAAAACACTTGAGGTATTTTCAGTTTTCAATTGTTCTTTTACAGATCAGCTGCTGTGTTGGCAGGTTTTTAGGTAGGATTTTGGAAGAAGGTGTCGATAGTGGCTGTGTCCAAACTCAGGGGCTGCGTCCTTCTTTGGAAATGGCCTACCTGGTCTAGGTGAGCTGGGTCCTTGGTCGACCACAAAAACCAGAAAAAATGTATTTGAATTTGGACGGTCTAGCCTTCAGCTTTATTCCTGCCCTTACCCCAGTGTACGCTAAAAAAAAAGCAAATTTAGACTGAAATTAGCAAAATACCAATATATTTAGATTATTAATCAGGGTTGGTCAACATCAAATTCAAGGACCTTTCAAGGACTTTCCAGTACCAATTTCCTCAAATTAAAGAACCATGATCAACGGCTATTACCTGCTGCTACCACACAATGTTACCAATAAACAGGTTTAATATCATGTAAATTCAATGAAAAACTGAACAGCATAGAAGTTGTTG
>NW_013952614.1:901016-902802 GCF_001266775.1 Austrofundulus limnaeus
ATAATCCTGAGTTATCCACCACAACAAATGTAAGTTTTTTTATTATTTAATTTTACAATTTTTTTTAAAAGATGATGAAAATCAGTCATGTGAATAGAGAATTTCAATCCCCAAAAAACATTCAAGGACTTTCAAGAACAAGTGTAATTTTTGGCTGTTTTCACAAACTTCCCAGGGCCTTGAAATCATTTTTTCAAATTCACAAACTTTCAATGATTTCAAGGACCCGTGGGAACCCTGATTAACATTATAAAATAACAAAATTTGCTTAAAAGCAATATTTAAAGAACTAACGGACCTGCCATATTTGAATGTTTATTTCACAACCAGCTTGTTTGATTTCTGACAAGAATAATATTAACAAACATCTGCATATGATAAAGCATTAACAACACAACTGCTTTAAATATTTCATTTTTATACTTATTCTCTCTCTCACTTTGTCAGCAATTACAAGCAAAAAGAAATCTCAGGTTGGCCCGCAATGCATCTTGGGATAGAGTGGGCAGAATAGGATCTACCAGACTCGTCCCTCAAACCAGGGCAAAAACAGGACTCATTTGTTGGCCGCCATCGGAGGAGTCTTTGAATTTGGGCAGCCTTCAGCATGGCGCAGTGACGTAAGCGGCCGACAAATTCGCTCTTCAAAGGATGCAGCTCTGAATTTGAACACAGCCACTATAAGCCAGCCTGCCCCACACCCCCAGCTTACGGAAGTTTACGAAATTGATGCAGAGCGACCGGAACCAGAGATTGTGACAACAACACACAACAGCAGCTACTGAAGGTGTAACATCGCTACCCACCTCTATTCAAGCCAGTGAGTGCAGTTTATTCTTCTGTGTCTTCCTCTGGCTTCATAAAATAATTGCAGTCACCCTCCCTGCTGCTTATGAATGGTAAATGGACTGTACTCATATTGCACCTTTCAATCCAACCAGGACACTCAAAGCTCTTCACACTACAATCTGTGTCCTCATTTACCCAACCAGACAGCAATCTAACATGTACAAATCATCTATGGAGACTAATCAGTGCTTTAAATCACATATATTCACTGATGGGACACATATTAGTGACACTGGGGGTGAAGTTTCTTGCCCAAGGTAACACAGCAACTGTGACAGCTGGAACGGGGGATCGAACCAGCAACCTACCAGTTCCAGGACGACTTCCCTACCCACTCTGGAATCATTGTTCTGTTGCATCCTGATTGTTTGGTCAGAGCTGCTTTTGGACAGACGGCCTCATACTTGACCTTAAAAAGACTTTGGTCCATATAGGAGTTCATGTCGACGTAATCTGTAAGGTGCTCAGGACATTTGGCAGCAAAGCAAACTAGGGGTGTAAGAAAATATCGATACACTGAAATATCGCGATATTTCATTTCCGGATACTGTATCGATATTCTAAAGCCCTGTATCGATTTTTTATTAAGGTTTAAAATGTCAACTTTCCTGCCAGCCATTCATTTTTGTGTTGTAGTTCAGCCTCTGACCACTAGGTGGCAGCAGTGAGCCAGTCATTTGGCTCCTCTACCTCTTGAGCACCAGTGAGTAAGAGTAAGTAAACATTAGCGTCATGCTCCGATAGCTGAATCTGAACGGAAAAGACCAACATCCTCTGCCTTCTAAGCTGAGGTAAAGTTACAAACAGTTACTGATTTGTCAGAATGTCTGTATTTTAAGCCAAATTAAGAATCTTGTGTGCTCTTTTTTCCAACTGTAGTCAGGTTTCACGTTATGCATATAGCGCATGCGTCTATCACCTCGAGTGAGCTCGGCAC
>NW_013952614.1:904419-905751 GCF_001266775.1 Austrofundulus limnaeus
GTGGCATAGATTCAACAAGGTGCTGGAAGCATTCCTCAGAGATTTTGGTCCATWTTGACATGATGGCATCACACAGTTGCCGCAGATTTGTCTAAGATGTACAATTTTATTGTACATCTTAGACATTCACTCGTAACATTTTCATGAAATTCACATATAGGAACTTATGGTGGGCACTCATGGCTATAGGTGGCCCGATGGCACCACTCTTGCCTCCTGTACCTGTACCCACCCGACAAGGTTTGCATATAGACACTTAGGGTTTTGGGTTAGAGTAGTGGTGGAGGGGMAACTGGCACCACGCCGGCCTCTGCCTCTTCTTCTTTCCTTTTTTTTAATTGCTCCATAGAACAACACGCACCAACAGTACATCTGAGGGTGGGGGTGTAGGTGTCAGGGTCTTTATTCCCATCCCGTTCCCTGACTGCCATTTGGGGAGGGGGTCCCGAAGAAGGGCGGGCCGCCGGGTGCTGTCCTGGGCTGTGGGTGGGCTTGGGGCTTGGATGGTCGCGGGGGGCGGGGCTGGCTCTCCGTCCTCCCTGGTGCTGCTTGGTCTCCTGAGGTGTGGCTCTTGGTTCCAGTGGGTGGCCCGCTGGCCGGGGTGGCTGCTGGGTTCCGGGGGGTGGGCGGCTGGAGGGGTGCACTTGGTCGCTGGCGGTGTGGTGGGGTTGTCATGGGTGTGGCTTCTCTGCAGCAGGGGGCTGGCCGGGCGTCCTGGTGCGGCCCGGGCCGGGCCTTGGCTATCTGCTCCTCTCCACCTCAGAATGATTGGGTCTACCTCCCGGGTTCGGGTGTGTGCGGCCTCCATTAGGTGGTGGGTACATGTCCTGGACCTGGGGGGTATAGAGTGTGTATCGGGGGTATGAGTGGAATGTGGCGTCCTTGTATGTCTTTGACTGAGTGGAGGTGAGGATGAGGGTGGGATGGTGCGATTGTGTATGTTTGGGTATTTGTCAKGCTGCGGTCTGGGCTGCCCCTACTGCTGGTTTATCTGGAGGCCCRCTGCTGCTCAGCCCCCCGGTGGGGTGTGAGGCTGGCCGCCGGCGTGCTGGGGGTTCCCGGGGTCTGGGGCTGGGCACTGGGGTGTGTGCAGGCCTGGCCTGGTGACTGCCTGTTGGGGTTCGGGGCCTCTGGGCCTGTCGGGCTTTGGCCTGGTGGGGGGTGCGCCCTCGGGGCCCGGACCTCTGCGCCCTTTCCTGGTCTGGTTTGGTATGGCGGGTGCCGGTGGGGCACGAGTTTGTCGCTGCTGGCCCCGGGGGCTGTGCGTGTGGTCGCTGGGGGGACTCTCCCAGTTCTCTCCTATGGTCTGATCCGGGGGTGGGTGGGCGGATC
>NW_013952614.1:912781-921143 GCF_001266775.1 Austrofundulus limnaeus
TTCATGTCATTAGCACCTCTAGTAATATATTTACTGAGAAAAATGGTGACGTGTTCAATACTTATTTTACCCGCTGTATGTTTTGTATTTTAATTTAAAAGTCTTTGTTTTCTTTTCTTTTTTTGTGGTAAGCTGTAAACGCCAAAGTTGACATTTTGAAATGAAAGTAAAACTGTAAATGTAATTTTAGGAGGAATATTAAATGTTTAGATTAAATTAGTCAATTAACTGAAACAAACAAACAAAAAAACAGTCAATAGCAACAGCCCTAGTTTATGTTACAGTAAGTTGTGTTTGGTTATCTCCAAACATGGTGCTGTGCATTATGGGTAAACATCTCTGCTTTGTTGTCATCTGTACTAAGTTTTGTGGAGTCACAAGAGTTCAGCTGTTTTCTTTACTGGTCATAAACTTTAACATTTACCATACCGACAGCTCCTGGGATATTTTACATTTTTCTGAGGATTGTACAGCCCTTGAGGTAAAACTGCTGCAACCTTCACTCCTAGTGAGACTGGAAACTACCTCGAAGGTCGTTCTCTTGTGAATAATCTTTCTCGACTGTAAATAGTTTTGAAATGGCCTTATAGCGCTTCACTGATTTATTGCCATAACAGCTGATTCTCTCAGGCCATTGCTGAGGATTGTTATGTGTGTAAACTCATCGACACGGACTTCATACACACTTAAATTTCTCAGGAGAGAAGATGGCCAAACTTGTGTTTATAAAGCAACTCACTAACTGATGACCAAAGTACTTACTGCCAGAGCTAAAAAAATTATGTATATGTTGCATGCAATTACTTCTTGCACTCCTATATTGAATGAACACCATGCTACCACAATAAAAAATTTAGCCAAATTGTTGTAGGTTGTGTATGTCACGGAGCGTATAGCCTTTGCAAAAAAAATGACCCCTTCTTTAGAGGTCACCACAGCGAGTGAACATGAAGATTTGGCAATTGTTTTTGCACTGGATGCCCTTCCTGACACAACCACTGACCATCAAGCTACCACATCCATCCATATACCAAATACCAAATGAGAATGGAGGCAGATGTGGATGCTTCACGTTTCCCAGACAGATTTTTTGTAACAGAGAAAGGATTTGAATGTGCAACCTACTGATCACAGACTCACCTTTAACCTTTGCGCCACCACCACCCTCTATAAACCTTAGCAAACTGGTAATAATTCTATAAAAATATGTCTAGCCTTGAGTAATGTAACCCAAATCTGAGCTATAAAAGCAGTGTGTGACCAAAAAGCATGGAAACAAATAAATAATCAACCAAAGGCACATTTTCTCACATTTTCTTTTGGTACAAAATTAAAAAAAGTTAAGCTGCAGATTAATAATGATACCTGAATGGAGCTGGTTGCTGTGTAGGTGTGCTTGGTAATGCTGTTCTGGGTTGTAGAAGTGATGGTCTTCTACTGAAAAGTGGGGGTTCTCTTATGGCGTCCAAAATGGTTACAGCACGAAAGATGCTGCTGGACAGCTGAACACTGAAGGAGAACCTATGAGAGCAAAAACAATCATGAAAGCAAAGAGGGTGAACACATATACACGCTAGTTTTACATATTTGTTTTATTTTTCATACACATTTTTCCTAATTTAACTTTTTATAATGTTTTATAACGTATTTGTAAAATTATTATTTGCAACAATGCCAAGGGGTGAATACTTTGCAATTCAGTTTGTCCAGTAACTTAACAGTACAGTAAAAGCTTTAGATGATTTCTGCTGAGCCAAAATAATTACCAAATGTCAGTTTCCACTGCAACTGGAAAAAGTGAAATAACCTGAACAAAAAAACAAAATGTAGGTCTGTGGAACAGTATAATAAATTGTGAGTTTGCAAGTTGGTAAAGAGATATTAGAATCAAAGATCTAAACCCTTTTTGAGTTTTTCCAGATATAGAAACTGACACTGTATGACTCTATGCTCTCAGAACGTGTCCAGACACGTCCCCTCAAGCTGTCCTTACAACGACCTTCACAAACAAAACACATGGAGGCCTCAATAAAAGCTGTGTGAAAAGGCTGTTACACGATCCCTATGTTTGGGACATACAACTAGTTACGCAGCGCAGTCAGGTCCACCAACTGGATGGTGCTCACATTGTCATAATAATCATTATTGACCTCAGAGTTCAGAGAAGCTGACACCTAAAACCCACAGAAAACACAGATGAGTATAAAAATGAGTTTCATAAAAAATCCAGCCAAGAGTTCTTAAAAAATATTGTTAACACATCAGACAAATAAGCACATGCACACACAGGTAAAAACATTATTGTTCTTTGGTCAATCTATAAGCCAGTAGCCTAATAATCTTTTTACTGAACAAATATCTATTCATCCTATCAGAAAACATTCCAGTTCTGCAGCAGAAACACTTCAAGTTCATTAACATGTAATCTTTCCTAGAGTTTACAGTTGACGTTTACAGAGAAAAATAGCTTCCTGACCAAACATCTATTTTAAACATAAAGCATCTGTAAAGTCCATCACCATGGCTCAACTAACTCCATACATGTGGCCTGTCAACAACCACTGTCCAGCCTACGTTGGAGACTTTGGATACCAGTGAGAGACTTGCAAAGGTACATTCAGTGGATTTCTGGACCCAGACTACAGTAAGAGAACAAAGACCCAGGCAATGAGAGTGTCTGTCCCAGGTAATCCAGCATGGGAAGTGGCCTGAAACCAAGACTTCTGCCATGAACCGGCTCTTGACTGACTGTGTCAGAGAAATATTTAATAAAAAAACTGTCAGCAGCACTTAAAGGCCGGAAACATCTGTTGGACCAGCTGTCATGTATGGGTCATATTTAAAAGACTATAAAAATTAAGTTAAAATAAATACATTACATACAGAAACAACATGTAAACATGTTTAGCTCAATAAGATGACCAATGACCAATGGGCAACTCACCAAATACTTTATTATTGATGAATGTTGAGGTAATTAAACATTTTAGACAGCAGAAATACCAAACTACTGTTTTTATTGTTACCTGCTGATAATAAAACTGCTATAAGCAATGCTGACAAGCAAACCTGCTTGTGTGTTTGTTTGTCAGTTTGTTAGCAAAATATCTATATACACTTTATCTTAACTACTGAAGGAGTGACCTTCCAAACACAGGCCAACCTTCTCTAACCTCTGCCCCACCACTCCCCTTTTCCAAATAAAAGCTTGAAACTATCCACTTTATTATTTTATTTTGTTCAAGGGATAAAGGTTTAATGCATCACTGGTAGACATGGGGTGTTGGATTGACTCACTCCATTCCACTAGGGGGCTCTATAGGATGCTTTTATTATGAAGGTATTTGTGTAAAAAACCGGAAGTGACTTTAAAACAAGCAAACAAGTAAAAAAATAAATAAATAAAAATTAAGAAAACTTCTATGTTTACAGTTAAATTGCCCAACATGTTTAGTTGTTAAGCATTTGTGTAACTGTGTAGTTGATTTTTTGTGTTCTAAACTATTGAGAAAATGTGTTTTTCCTGCATGAGTGTACTGAAGAGATTAGAATTATGCCAGCAGTTTTCTATGAGGTTTAGACAGTAGATTAGCAGCTAATTAGCAAAATGCTAATGCATGTTTCTAACACAACAATATGGATTACGATACAACTTCTGTTATCAATTCTTGTATTTTAAAGGAGTGAAATAAATGAGGTTTGAATTGTATTATTTGCTGATTTAGTTGTGATTTGTCAAAGGGATCCATGATTAGTTGTAGCATTAGACTTTATTTGATAAACATATATTTTAACTGTAAAATAAGACTGTAAAAATACTGTAGGTTATTTAGTTTTTATAATTTTTAAACTACGTTTAAAAATATATTACATGGACTGAGACATTTTATTTACATGCAAAGCATTCTGGGTAAACGATGATGTGGATAGGTCATCAGTGCGAGGCTGCTAGCGAGCTATATCCACCCTCAGCCTGTAACTGAAAATAGCCTATTTGCCACGGCCATTGATGACGTATTTCTGTTAAAATTTCAGCCGCGCACCTCTCTTCCACTTCCTGCTAACTGCATTTGTTTTTAGCGTAAGCTCCTAGTACAAGTCCGTGAAAAAGTCACAAAAGTTAAAGTATCTGTGAGCTACTGGTATAAAACGTGAGTTCTGTTGTGTGCCATTGTGGCCACTAACCAGCAGGTACGATCGAGTAGTTAGTTTTTCTCCATTTTCCTCAAGTTGATGAGGAGGAAAGGCGACAGCAATGGATCATAGCAATACAGGAAAAACTTAGCCATAAAAGCTCATGCTCGCGTTTGTAATCGACATTTCTAACCTGAGGACATTCAAGAGCCAGCATCAGAAATGAGAAGATGGAGGTAAAAGGGAAATGTACATTTATCCCATTTTACTGCCAAGACCTCCTCCAGAGGATAGCTAGGAGGAAGCTAACACAGCAGCCAGTACAAAGGTAGGTGTGCGTGTCCGCATGCGTTTGTGTTATACAGAGTATGAAATTATTTCAGGCAACTTTTTCACAAGTTTTATGCAAAAGTAAAAACTTGTTAGAGTGCATATTACAGAGTATACAAAACCCGAGAACTATAAACACGAACGTCTTTCCTTTGTTTTTATGGCTTTAATCCACTTTGGAGTGTTTTTTTTTCCACTTGGCTGGGCCTGTGTTAATGTTGGTACATGAAATATGCTAATTCTGTACTGTGGAGAACATTAAGAGTCATCGTCGGGTGAAAAAATCTTTTGCTAACACAGCCTGCGAACCGGAACACAGGTGCGGGACCAAAGAATGCAGAAGTGCTAGAAGCGGAAGTCTGTGGCATATATGCTAAATGGATGGAGGACAACAGAGCTGCTTCATGGAAGAAGAACTTCAGCTTAGCCTGTTAGCTTTAGCATTAGCCCCGACGCTATCACCATATATATATATGTATTAGCTCAGCGCTACACATTCTCCTCTCGTCACTGAGGTCCTCCATCCACACGACAGAGAGGGGAACACAAAAATGACTCAGTCTGTAATTGAAAATGTAGATGGAGGACCTCAGTTTAGCGTGTTTGTTTATTGTGCTAGCACCAAGCTAATACATATAAGGCAATATAGTGTCAGCGCAAATGCTAAAGCTAACAGGCTAAGCTGAGGTGGTTCTTCCATGAAGCAGCTCTGTTGTCCTCCATCCATATTTTCAGTTCCAGACTGAGTCATTTCTACCTTCTCCTCTCTGTCAACGCTCTCTGGTTTCATTTAAAAGAGTCGATCATCAGATATTGTCCAAGATTAACCTTCAGGGTGGATATAGCTCGCTAGCAGCCTCGCACCGAAGACCTATCCACATCATCATTTACCCAGAATGCTTTGCATGCAAATAAAATGGATCCATACGTGTTAAAATATACTTTTAAAATTTTTAAAAAACTAAACAGCCTACAGTATTTTTACAGTCTTTATTTTATAGTTAAAATAAATGTTTATCAAATAAAGTCTAATGTTACAACTAATCATGGATCCCTTTAATATAAGTTACTATGGAGGTCAAATGTATGTTTAAAAATGTGTGTTTTTTATGAATATTGTAAAAGACTAAGAGCAATTTTATCTTGTACACAGGTTAACTGACATCTCAGTGGGCAATAATAAGTATCCTTATGTTTCTTGTAACATGAGGCGTAGCAAGTGTATTGGGGATGGGGTGGGGGGTAAAAAAATAAACTGGGCTTTGAGGAAAATAGGTTGGGAACTACTGGTCTATAGTATCAGTATCATGTGAAAAACTTTATTAATAACATTATGGATTTGAGTTACCATTTATTCAACAATCAGAACAGATTCTAAAATGCTGAAATAAATCTTGTGTATAGAAATAAAGCCCACAATATTGAGTCATTAGTTATGCAGTAAGTCAAATCATACAGCCTTCATATAAACACTTGCTGCGTAGATACCAGGCAAATGAATAACTAACATTTCCAAACAGCTGCATTGCTCAGCTTTGTGCTCGATCCTTTTCCTCCCTATACCTCGCAAACTGATGTCAGTGAAGTTTTGTAGGCTCTGCTCCTCCCCTGCAGCTCTGTAACTCAGTAACATGCACGTGCACCCATGGGTTGAGCTGTCATCTGGCCAGCAGCCCCCATTGTACCATTTTACTGCAGGAGACAATAAGCAGCCAGCTGGGGCTCAGCTTGCCATAAATTGCAGTAGCCACAGTCATTGCAAGAAGGGGAAGTGGATCATTAGGAGTGCGATAACATTATCTGCCACGTCCTTGCTGCTTCTGAGGATCAGCAGGGTGGAGCTGAGAGGCTGATTGAGCTGAGGCTGAATGTAGCTTCATACACAATCCACACCCACAAATGGGTCACACAGAAAGTGACAGGACCCAGAAAATACCCAAACAGCTGTTCATGGACAAACTTTGTAAATGATTTGCACGACCTCATGCAAAATTGTGAAATCTCATGAGCCGTGTTAGCATTTATTTTAGTGAGGAAGACTCCTAGCTACGACCACACCAAATTTAAGCCCAATACCTGTAGAAATGACTGGGCTATAGCCACGTTTTCCCCTAAGGATGATTAGCAGTGGCTAGACCTGTCACAATACGAAATTTTCTGGACAATAAATTGTCTTAGAAATTAAAGTGATAAACAACAAGTTTGTTTGGAGATTACAATAAATTAATCTGATGAAAACCTCCCCACCACCACTTATGAAAGCTTAGGAAGTTTGTACGTAAAAAAAAAAAAGTTACAAACTGACCTGGAATGGAGTTTGGGAAAACAACACACACCAACAGTTTCTGAAGCTGTAACATCGCTATTCACCTCTTTCCAAGCCAGCACAATTGATTCTTTACATGTCTTCCTCTGGTTTCGCAAAATAATTGTGGTCACCCGTACGCTGCTTGCTAAGTTTACAGAAGTTCGGCAAGATTCGGAATGGTGCCCTGAGGCGTGCCCAGCTGAAAGAAGGAGTTGGAAAACCAAAAACGCTCCTGTAGCCAAATGCCTGTTCACAGGGCTCTCATCAGGTTTCCCACACCTTGGTCAACATCAAATTCAAGGACCTTTCAAGGACTTTCCAGTACCAATTTCCTCAAATTAAAGAACCATACACAATGGCAATTGCCTACTGCTACCGCTGGATGTTACCAATAAACAGGTTTAATATCATGTAAATTCAATGAAAAACTGAACAACATAGAAGTTGTTGAGTCAGAAACAATGATGCCAATTTACTGTAATCCTGAGTTATCCACCGCAACAAATGTAAGTTTTTTTATTTAATTTTATAATTTTTTTAAAAGATGATGAAAATCAGTTGTGTGAATAGAGAACTTCAATCCCCAAAAAACATTCAAGGACTTTCAAGGACAAGTGTAATTTTTGGCTGCTTTCACAAACTTCCCAGGGCCTTGAAATCATTTTTTCAAATTCACAAACTTTCAAGGATTTCAAGGACCTGTGGGAACCCTGTCTCATGCTACAGAGGTTACAAGACCATGAGCCTGGCAAAGGCCATGATGTGAGCGTTCACTCCTACCTACGGTAAGGAGTAGAAACGAGGGAGACACAAAGAAAACAAGCAAGAAAATAACAATTATCAACCTCATTTTAGTAGGTGATTAATTGATTTATTGCTTATCGCGACAGGCCTAGCAGTAGCAGACATCTTGAATTACGTTGACTTTCAGTAAAACTTGCCAAGGTGTTCTTTAAATATTTTGCTAACAGCTTTGATGGCAACACTTAATGTCAAACATTTAGGCACAAATATACACTCACCGGCYACTTTATTAGGTACACCTGTCCAACTGCTCGTTAACCCTTAATTTATAATCAGCCAATCACATGGCGGCAACTCAGTGCATTTAGGCATGTAGACATGGTCAAGACAATCTCCTGCAGTTCAAATCGAGCATCAGTATTAGGGGTGTCCCGATCCGATATCAATATCGGATATCGGTCCGATATCAGCCAAAAAACGAGTATCGGATTTTATCGGACTGCATAAAAAATGTCCGATAWMAGCRCTCCGATATTAGCAGTCCGTTCCAGCAGTTCACTGACTCCACTCCAGTGTTTCTATCCAGCAGCGCTTGGGTCCTGCTTGAAGCGCTCACGTGATCATAACAACAGCAGCGCTAACAAGTTAGCAAGAATGTCGGCAGCAGAACTTTTTATTTTCATCAGAAACAGAGTTGCAGCTAAGTGTAAAGTTGTCACGCACAAGTTTTCCGAGGGGAAACACAGAACCGTGAACGTTTTAAACTGGAGCGACAACTACTCTCTACCCTGGCAGCAGCTTTGCGGTTCGGCTCGGTTCAGCCTCGGTCCAGTGACCGCACACAGC
>NW_013952614.1:923288-924955 GCF_001266775.1 Austrofundulus limnaeus
CACACACACACACACACACACACACACACAAACACACACACGCACACACATACACACACACACTTTACGTGCAACAATAATCTAAATGCATTTTGATGAATAAGCTGTATAAGAAGTGCAAGAAAACCAAAAAATCATGGTAACTATGTCCCATATTTCTTCCATTTCTTGATGATGGATTTATCAGAACTCCTGGAAATGTTTGGGGCCTTAGAAATTATACCGCAAAAACATTTCATATGTAGCTCAACTCAATGCTAACACTGGTGGAGGCATGATGATGGAGGAAAACAGACCTTTGCCTGGAGGGATGAGGTGGAATTTTTTAATTATTTGCATGTAAATATGTACTGACTGACTGCAAACCAAAGCAGGAGAAAACAACAACCCTGCCAACTCTCACACTCAAGCTGTTAGCTCGGTTTTAACTGTTAATAATCAACCACTACCTAACAGCACAGAGGTCATCTGGCTTCTGAAGCTTCACACATGCGTAGGTGGTAAATGTCACACAGGCTGGTAGAAACAGGATGTAAAGAGTCCTGAGTGTGTGTGAGGACATCTGAGATTGAGAATGAGAGAATCACAAGGCAGGAAGGTGTGGGGACAGATAAAGGTCAAGCATGGCATATTTACAAAATGGCCTGAGGAGTCAGAACCAGCGCAGATAAAATCATGGCATTATGTATGATAAATATATGTAAATATTGCAATGACGATATCAGGTGCGATATATGTCTTTTGTTGTTCTTTACTCCCTTTCTAATTTATACTTCCTACTCTATGTGACCTTTAGGATTTTTGGCAAGGTCATGTGTGTCGGATGTGAGTTTTTGCAGCTGTGAGACTCTGTCCCGCTGGCTAAATATTGCATTAGCATAAAAAATACTTCAAAACTCTTGAATTACATTAGTCCACAATTATTGCGTGCGCACACTGATATTGCGATGATGATATATTGCGCAGCCCAGTGTATACCTGACTTCAAGTTACTCCACACAGTATAAATGTTCCACACTGCAGCTTGCCTGTGGTGCATTCACTGAACAGAAAAATATTGGATTTCTGAGCTTTGGTCAGCTGCTTAGGCTGAGTATCAGTCGTTTTGGTCACCATTTGATCCACCAGTGTACTTCTAGTTGAAATGTCAAATATAATCTAACCTGTCATGAATAAATACCAAAAAAAGCTGAGTTTAATTTAGGCTTGGTGAATACACTTGAATGTAGCTCTGGTGAAGAAAACACTGTCTCTCCTCTCATGGTTGTTTTCTATTTCTCTTTTATTTCTCTACATGAATGTTTGTGCAATGGTTTGGTATGTGTTGATGTTTACTTTTACTTTTACCATTTTCCATTAAGATCCACTTATACTGTATTTTGATAGATTACTACCCTGATGTAAAACAGCTGATTATTTACAATATGTACATCTGGTGTTTCCCAGCACCCAGTTGTTCTCATTTACCGTAGATGTCTGAATTCACTTTTCTAATCTTTTTTGTTAATTGTTTTCTTTCACCAACAAACATTAGGAGTCCAGTTTTATAAAGATACCTCTGATATTTACAGAGGGTAAAATAAGTCTTGAACACGTCACCATTTTTCTCAGTAAATATATTACTAGAGGTGCTAATGACATGAAATTTTCACCAGATGTCGGTAACA
>NW_013952614.1:926205-929476 GCF_001266775.1 Austrofundulus limnaeus
CACTTGGGTTGTTACCGACATCTGGTGAAAATTTCATGTCATTAGCACCTCTAGTAATATATTTACTGAGAAAAATGGTGACGTGTTCAATACTTACTGTATTTTACCCGCTGTAAGTTTATAGCTTTGTCTGATAAGTTTGTCACAATGTGACATTAAACATTTAACATAATTAGGGGTCGACCGGTACATCGGCCGGCCGATATTTTTGGCCGATATTTGCGTTTTTTCCTTGTATCGGTATCGGCCGATACGTTCGTCCGATCCATTCTTTGGGTCACGCGAGCGCATGTTGCCGCCCCCTCCCTGGGAGAGAGCAGCTGGTAATGTTGTGAGACAAAGTGCCAACAACAAGGGTGAGTTATGAACTTTTAATGTGTTTTAACTGTCTAATTTTGCTGTTTCTGCCCTCTGTCTCAGACTGAGGGGGAGAGAGAACAGCTGTGTGAAGTTTCACTTTCGAACAGGAGCTCCATGTTTTACTTTCACTTTGGCATCGGACTGTAATTAGCGTGTCCACGATGTTTTTCTTTTAAAAAATGCTGGAACTGCTCAGAGGAGGCATAGAAGAACACCTCTATTCTTCTCCCTGCTGGTTAAAATTTAAAAAACTCTTTTCTCGCTGTTACATTCATAAGAGTGAGTAAAGAGCTGCCGTCCATATAAACATGTGAACAAGGCAGACGCTGCTCAGATCACGTTTGGTCTGACTGCAGTATAAAAGTCGTGATGCAGGTTTTCTTCAGTGTACATTTAAAACTGAGATCTAAAGTTAACGTCAGCTGGTTTAGATGCATTTTTTGCTCAGTGTAAAAAACAGGTGCAGATTGAGGCAGAGCTGCTGTGAGCACTGTGTGTGTGTGAAGTCCTCACAAAGATAGCAAGATATATGTGTGTGTCTCTCCTTTTTTCTGTGTCCCTCTTTAGGCATGTTGCTGTTTTTGCATCAAAAATGCTGGGATATTAAAACATTTTATTTTATGTAAAAATATATTAATCTGATTAACATACAAATAAAATAGAATATGTAGCACTAGATAAAATAAATCTTTATTTTTTAAAGAAATGGCTGAAAAAATAAATTTTGTGTGGCAGCACTTCACTCAGCCTGCACCAGACAGTTAATAAATGTTTCCTTTTTGTTTAAACTGAGACCTGTGTAACATTTGTTATCATTCTTATTTTTATCAAATTAATGGAGGAAGAAAAAGCAGAATCAGCTTCAAAAATCGGCTGCAAGTATCGGTGTATCGGTTAGACCAGTGTTTCCCAAAGTTAGGGTCGGGACCCAAAGTGGCGTCCCAAAACATCAAGGTGGGGTCCTGAAAAGATTTTCTCAATCAATTACATTTTTGCCTTAGTTGTTTCAAATGAGTGAGGTTAGTATATTTAAAATAGATAAATGTAGTATAAAAAATATTGTTACTATGCCCATGTTTTGTTGACCTGATACAAATGTTTATCGTCCAAAAATAGTTGGGGGCACAGGTCTCTGCTACTGTTTTGTACTATTTTGTGGGTCAAAAGCTGATAAGTTTGGGAACCACTACACTTTGGTTCCCAAAGTTGGGCTTGGGACCCAATTATGGGTCATGAAACACCTTGGATAATCTCCAGAAATCAATTTAAAAGGTAATAAAATAATTGTTGATGTAATATTTCCCTATAATTGTTACAAAAACACAAAATAAGTATAAATATGTATTTATATTTGTGTATAAGCTGTTTAGATTGTCAAACAGCCTGTGATTTTAGGGTTGGTAACGAAGTTCATGTACTCAGACCAGTAATATTTGGGGTCACAAGTTTTTGCCATGGATATTTTGAGAGTCCGAAGATAAAAAAGTTTGGGAACCACTGGGTTACTGATGTCAAAATAATCTGTATCAGCCTTCAAAAACCAAGTTCAGTCAATCTCTATTGAATTTAACAATAAGCAGGTTAATTTTTTACAGTTCTGAAATGGGTTGTGCTGTTTTTAGTTTCTTAATCAGCTTGAATCAGTCTTGACTGAAACCAGAGCCAGGCTCAACGGTCCTACTGGGAAAAGGAACATGTCAAATCTGCCATCTGTTTTTAGAAAATGCCACAGAGGCTTCATCTCTGCAGGCTCCTGGACTCTGCCACACAAATAAAAGCAAAAAGGCCATGAGTGGGCAGTGCTCACCTGTGTCGACTTCTCTTTCATACAAGATGTGCGATGAACATGAGAGTCACGAGGCCACGGCCCTGTGGGGGTACGGACCACTGACGGTGCCCAAAGGAGACCACTTACCCCCCCAAGCTCCACACCAGGTGTGACTCTGCCCTTTCAACTGCACAGATAATAAAAGATAAAAGCAGCATTAGCTCAGGATAGCAGAAAATAAATGTTTCTTAAATAGTAAAATTCTGTTGAACTTTTTCTTATACCTTATAGCTATTTTGCTTTTCTTGTTGATTTCAAACTTTAGACCCAAACAATATCATCTTTACATTGACACTGATATATAACATTGTTGAGCAGCAGTGTGAAAGCTTTCTGTCTCTCACTCTGCAGTTTAATCCACCCTTAATATGGGACATCTTAAGGCTCCTCTCCACACTCTGAACCCCAGAAACTGAAGTACAGAAGAATCAAACTGACTGAGGCCTTTCTGTGTGAAGTTTGCATGTTCTCGCTATACATGCATGGCTTTTCTCCAGGTACTCCAGTAAGTAGGGAGTAGGTAAAAAGGTAAATTGTTCCTAGGTGTGAATCATTGTTTTCTTTTCAGACCTTTTAGCTAGAAAAAGGATGGATGGACAGTTTGTATTCTGTTCATTGTAGTTCTTTAAGAAAAAGGGGTATCGACAGGTCAGAGATAAACAAACACTGAAAATCAATACTGACCCACATGAAGAATTAGTGGATTTCTAGCTGCCACCATAGATATTCAGTCAGCAGTGCGTGCATGAAAACATTTGGTAGTTTTTAGTGCTTTACACCATTATAAAGTTGATTGCACACAGTGTATAGTAGATGATCCATCTCAATATGTATAGATTGTCTGTAAATTAAAAAGATTTTCTACCATTTTGCATGCATATAGATGTATAAAGAAAATGCCACAGATTTTTTTCCAAAACTCAACTTCAGATTTATTTTACATCACTGGCTGTTTGTAAGGAAATACAGCGGGTAAAATAAGTATTGAACACGTCACCATTTTTTCTCAGTAAATATATTACTAGAGGTGCTAATGACATGAAAATTTCACCAGATGTTGGTAACAACCCAAGTGATCCATAC
>NW_013952614.1:931431-936253 GCF_001266775.1 Austrofundulus limnaeus
ATTCTTCTGTAACCGATGCCATCATTATGCTTTGCAACAATAAGGTTGTGAAGGTCTTGAGAGAGCTCTTTACTTTTACCCATCATCAGATGTCATGGGGGTCACTGGTGCCCATATCCAGCAGTGACTGTGTGAGGGGTGGGGGACACCCTAAACAGTAGTGGTGCAACTGTTTTCTGGCTGATCTCTGTCTTTAAAAAGTCTGACCTGCCAATTCCGATTTCAGACGACGGACACTGTCAGGTGTTATAAGGTGACAAAACACCTTTGATGTTCCAATTTTATTTTACTGAAAACTATTGAACCATACCTTAGAAACAATACTTGTTTTAACTGGACATTAGGTAGTATCACAGCAGAGCAAAAGGGAACAGAGGCTGACTTTCAGACCTTTGTGGAGGTAGACGAGAAGCAGATCTTTTCCACCAATCTTATCCAATTACGATCTCCCAAAATTAAGGAAATCTGCATCCGTAGCAGGTCGCAAGTCCATCACTGAGCTACACAGAGTATTCACTCCCTCACTCACAACTAAGAACAATTTAGAGATACCAATTAGCCGAACAGTCATGTGGGTCTGTGGGAAGAAACCAGAGTGGCTAACCCACACAAGCACAGAGAAAACATGCAAACAGAAAGGTCCCCGGCCGGGATTCAATCCAACAACCTTCTTGCTGAGAGGCAACAGCTCTACCATCTGAGCCCTTCTCCTCCCACTCAACTGTGCCTGCTTCCCTGCAGACACTTTAAAACCTGACTCTTCAATAGATACACAGATTACTGTTCATCACTTCATACTGTTTTGGTCAACATGAATGTACTAACGGCCAAAGCACTTTATATCAAATTTTTGAGGTCTTTTATTAATCTATTCACTGAAACAAAATCATGTTTATGTGTTTAAACATGGCAAAAGAGAAAACCTTTTGATTCTAACCTAAAACAAATGTCATACAGCAAACATTTGGAGATAAATTCAGTCTACCTGACAGACAAAAATCCACACTGCTTTAATACTTGTTTAGTCTCCACCAACTCTGGAGGAAAATCTCTGCATGCAAGTTTCCTGTCTGCTATTTGATGTTGGCCAGATGGTGGACTTTGATTTTATCAGGGAGTTTTGTAGAATAAAAAACAGCTGACAGCTGGTGCAAGAGTCAAAACTGATGACAGTAAAATATTTGATAACAAGACAACCAAACTCATCATACTGTAAGCTGTAAGAAGACTATAGTACCGATGAAGGGTGATGATGATACCAATTAATAGATTAGTAGAGTTTGGAGTAGCTTTCAAATATTATAGTATTTGAGTACTTTATCAAATAATCAATTACTAGTGCACAACAAATATTGATTCAGTTTTTATCACCTGACACTATGAATGGTGATCATGTATTTGCTTGTGACTTATTGTCTGTCTGTTCGAAAAATACCTCATGAACCAGCAGATTAATTTTAAAAACTCAAAATATTCATTAACAGTACAACTAATTAACCTGTGGAGTCTACCTAATTCAAGATGGCTGCCACAACTAACTGGAAAAAAAGATTAAAACTGTCGTTTTTATAGATACTGAGCTGAAATTTGGGGTAGTAGTAGCTGAGAGTTATCCCTAGTTATACTCAGAGCACCAAATTGTGCAAGATCTTATAGCTCAGTGCAGGGATGAAATGTTTGTGACTGTCCAAACGGTTTGTTCTCCAAATTAATAAAGTCTGTCAGGCACAGAGTGGGAGGACTCCCTCTGTGTTTGACCCTGAGAGCAACGTCTTGTTGACAATCTATATCTTTTTTGCCTGCATTCTCTTGCAAATATTTCTTTTGATGCTCAGAGAAGGTACATTATCCTATAAGTGCTCTCTGCTGGAAACGTCAAGCGTATCCTGTAGATTCGTTAATACGAGTGTGTGCATCTATAAAACGAGACTTAATTTCACCTGCTGTGCACAGATGATATTTTTCTAACTCTGATCTCCTGGTTGTGCAGGGAGATTCAGGACGCTCCATCCTCTGTTGGCCTCATAAAGACTGATTGTGTCTGTGGAGGATTCTGTTTCACTCAGAGCAAAACTCTATGAAGCTGTTGATATTGTGTTACTGCGGTGAGATAGTTTGATTTTACTATAGTGTTTTTTATTCTTTTCTTTAATACAGTCTGGACCTTTTTATAGTTTTCATCATTTTCTTCAGTATTTTCTCGTTTTTCTTTTGTTGCACATGGTATAACTGTCCACATAAAACACATTGTGCAATAGAATAAACAAAGCATCCAATTAAACATTTTACTAATACTAAAACTCCACTAAGATCATCCAAAACAAACCTGTTCTCAGTCTAATATGTGAATACAAATTAGGTTTTTAAAAAAGTAAGCATTCAGGTGAAAAATATGAAAATATCAAGGCAATAAACTGAAAACAATATGTCTTGAAAATAATGAATGTACATAAAAGGCCAAAAACAAGAGAGTATACATGTGAGCAAAATAAGAGAGATGAAAATAAGGTTTTCATCCCCTGAAGCATAAACATAATCATAAAAAGCTAAACAGAAGAAAATAAGTTCCCAGAGGTCTAAAGACAAGTAAGCTAATAATCGTAGATAAATCTGGATTTAAAAGATGCTGGAAATTTAGATTGCAAAAGCAAAATGAGAGAGAAGTTCAAAGTTCTGCAGAGAATAAACATCAACACTGACATTTTAAATGAAAATGAAGAAATGAAAGTATTAGAGAAGATGCATTATAGAATCCACTTGTGATCAGTGGCTGATTTTTAGCTTGGTTGTCGGTGATCAACCTATTAAAAATCCACTCAAAAATCCAATAATTGTTTGGTTAGTAAACACAGCATTATTAAGCTGTAGCATTTGTCTCTGTGTGAATGTTTTATTACTGAGCAAAGTTAACTGCATGTACTGTACCATCTGAGACATTTGTTGTGACTTGGCGCTAGGGTTGGGCATAATCATATCGTGTGCAATTAATAGTCAGAAAAACATTAATCGATTGTTTTTTGGCACTTGACGATTAATACGATTAATGCCACCAGGCAGACTGACTGGGGATTACTCCGGTCAGTCTGCTTGTTGCTCCTCTCTGCTTCAAATAGGACGAACATTAAAAATAAAGTTCTGTAATTTATTTATCTATCAACACAATTTAAAATATGATGTATATACTGAAATCTGTAATTTTCACACAATTTTGAAATTTTTTTTACAAAGACCAAATCTTTCCCACTAAATTGGTCATCACTACGAAATAAGGGTATCCAGGGACTCCAGGGGATTAATCGTCAAATTAATCGTTATCGGCTAAATACCACAATTAATCGTGATTAATTTTTTTGCCAATATTGCCCAACCCTACTTGGCTCTATGTATAAATATACTGAAATGAATTGAATCAACAATAAAAGATGGACGAAGCATCTGAGCTTCATCTGTTGTTCAAAATTAAAGACGAAACGACTGTTTCTGTGAGTTTTATCATTTGGAGCCAGCGGCTGTGCACCCAAGACATGGGACTGTACCATTGATCAAAATGTCCCGCCTACACCCATTAATTTTTTTCTTACAACCTGGAATTCACATAGATTTTTATTTGGATTATGATTAGTAATTTTACAAAATACTTTATTTAAAAGACTCAAAAGTGGTGCGTGCATCTATCCACCCTAAAATCAAAACCTTGTGTCTTGACTGGCTACAGTTCATCAAGACTCTTCTGGTTAGTCTCCATGATCTTAGTCCATCTAAACTCTGAATTATTGTTCTTTTTATCATGACCAAACTGCTGCAGCTGCTTGAGTCCAACTATCTTTAAATCAAACCTGAGATTCTTAATTGTTTTAAGGTCTAGGCTAGACCAGTCCAGCCCCTTTACCTGGTTCTCCTTTAACCAGTGGAGTATTACTCCTGCTAGCTAGGAACTGAACCTCCATCCCAGTCTACCACTAAGAAAACATCCACACAGCATGACACTTCCCTGGCCATGCTTCACTATGGGGATGATGTTTCAGCAGGGGAAGTTGTTGTTTGTGTAGTTTAGTCAAATCCTATTACAGAACCTTCTTTCACACAATTTGAGAACATTTTCCAAACTTGACTTTTTTTTCTTTTCTTTCAGCTGTGTTTTTTCTTGCCACACTTCCAGGAAGCCCAGCTTTGTGCATATTATAGTGATAATACGGACAGATCTCTGCAGAAGAGCTGCTCAGCTCCATCAGTTATCTTCTGAGTCTTGGTTGCTTCTCTGATTAATCACAAAATAAATGCTAAGTTGTCCTCTGGCCCAAGCCTTCCTTGCAAAATAGATCTGTGATCTCAATGGGATTTGCCTGGTTAAATAAAGGTTAATAAATACCATGAGCTTTGGTGGACAACCCTTCTTTGACAGGCTCGCTGTAGTAGAATCATCTTTCCATTTTATAAAAATGGATTAAGCAGCGCTCCATGTGATATACAGAGTTTGAGATCAGGGATGTCCCGATCAGATACTCGGTATCGGTGGTAGATATGGGCATTTTTTGAAAATCATGTAGAATCGAATTTAGTCATGTGATAGGGCCGATCCAGTTTTTGCGACAGTTTTCAGCATCATCATGCTTTACAACTAGGGCTGCCACGATTAGTCGATGACTAATCGATTATTAAAATAGTCGATGACTAATTTAATAATCAATTAGTCTTTTTGTTCTTTACTTTGTTTTTATCTCCAAACTGCTTTGACACCTTCCACTGCCACGTCTGCCTTTCTGTCCTTGACACACATGCACAGTAGTGGTAACTGGGGTAGGCCGTGGACGTCACAAGACAT